>NC_052501.1:67831808-68130333 GCF_016617805.1 Bactrocera tryoni | reverse complement strand
TGTCCGTCCGTCCGTCCGTCCGTCCGTCCGTCCGTCTGTCCGTCCGTCTGTCCGTCCTGTCCGTCCGTGCAAGCTGTAACTTGAGTAAAAATTGAGATATCATGATGAAACTTGGTACACGTATTCCTTTGCTCCATAAGAAGGTTAAGTTCGAAGATGGGCAAAATCGGCCCACTGCCACGCCCACAAAATGGCGGAAACCGAAAACCTATAAAGTGTCATAACTAAGCCATAAATAAAGATATTAAAGTGAAATTTGGCACAAAGGATCGCATTAGGGAGGGGCATATTTGGACGCAATTGTTTTTGAAAAGTGGGCGTGGCCCCGCCCATTACAAAATTTTTTGTACATATCTTGGAAACTACTATAGCTATGTCAACCAAACTCTATAGAGTCGTTTCCATCAGGCATTTCCATATACAGTTCAAAATGGAAGAAATCGGATAATAACCACGCCCACCTCCCATACAAAGGTTATGTTCAAAATCACTAAAAGTGCGTTAACCGACTAACAAAAAACGTCAGAAACACTAAATTTTACGGAAGAAGTGGCAGAAGGAAGCTGCACCCAGGCTTTTTTTAAAAATTGAAAATGGGCGTGGCGCCGCCCACTTATGGACCAAGAACCATATCTCAGGAGCTACTAGACCGATTTCAATGAAATTCGGTATATAATATTTTCTTAACACCCTGATGACATGTACGAAATATGGGTGAAATCGGTTCACAACCACGCCTTCTTCCAATATAAAGCTATTTTGAATTCCATCTGATGCCTTCTCTGTATAATACGAGTATAAACATTAGGAACCAATGATGTGAATAAAACTTTACAAAAATACGGTATTTGAAAAATATGTAAATGACGTATTATGAAATCTCGATTATCACTTTACCATGCGAGAGTATAAAATGTTCGGTGACACCCGTGCCCTTCCTTACTTGTTATTAATATTTTAGTGTATTTGAGCGTGCGGCTTATTGGTGTGCCGCCGACGAGCTGCTGATTTAAAGTATGCATATTGAAAATTTCTCAATTCCCACAGTAACCGGTTTGTTTTTGTATTGCCTCTATGTGGCATCAGCAACGGCTTTATCAAGTGTGCAACAGGTGGTTCAGTGATGCGCGTACGTTGCTGCTTTTCAGCATTTCTTTTTCAATGCTACGCTACCTACACGTTCGTAAAACCTTACGTAGCCTATAGGGGCGATTATTGTTGTTGTCGTGTGGTTGGCTTCCGATTGTTGCTTTTTCACACTTGGGATTTGAAATATTCATAAATATAGAAATTACTTGCGCGTGCTGGCAAAAACAATCTATAAATATCGGCGCATATTTTTCACACAACTGAACGTATATGTACTATATATACTTGTATATAAATATATATGAAAATACCTTGCATTTTATATATAGCCACCTCTGTAAATATTTAATGCCGCCCTGTGTTTACTCGTTTGCTTACAGGCGCATTTAAGTAATTGTGTGGGCAAGCGGAAAAATATGAAATCCCCCGTGCTGGTCTGTTTGTACACATCTCATGTGTTGTGCTTTCAATTACAATCGCCCACGGCTGACGGGGCGTATGAGTGATCATCATTATAGCAAATTGTCGGCGGCGCATCGCTGTACGGCAGTTCGTGGCAGTCGGCGGCACTTAACACCTCGCCTGGTTGCTTGTGTAATCGTGATTCATATTTTTGTGGCTTTGTTGTGTTTGTTGTTGCGTTGTAAACGATGTGTTTTGTGCGTTAATGAGCTGTGCAAGTATGAATTTCCCCCGCTTGCACCACAGCGCACTGGAAAACATTAATATTTATGCGATCTTTTGCAGTTTGCTTTTAAGCGGGGAAGTGATATACACCTGTGTTATAGAAGCTGTGCTCCTATATTCGAAGGTTGTTAATGAAAAGCATACTTATGGAATTGATAACAAAAAATGATATTATCTACTTGTATCTGTTGCTTATAAAAGAGTATTTATCAGGCATACTTAGTTGAAAAAAATATTAGTACAAATGCTTTTGTTATTTAGTGAAGGTCTGGTGACTATGAGACTGTGTAAATGATGAGAGATGAGATAGAGTATTGATAAATTTTCTGAAAAAGCTCGTAAAACAAGGCAGTATACCGTCTTGTATTGGATTAGTGGTAGGACACTTTACGCAACCGACCTTTATTGACCCGACATTTGTCTTCTTCCTTATTGACGAAGACACCGCTTAAGCGGTTATTGCCGAGTTTACAACAGCGCGACAGTCGTTACTTCTTTTCGCTGTTTAGCGTCAATTCGAGATTCCAAGCGAAGCCAGGTGCTTGTCCAAATGGTATTTCCAACGGAGTGGAGATATCCTTCTTCCTCTGCTTCCCCCGGCGGGTGCCGCGCCGAATACTCTAATAGCTGGAGTGTTTTCATTCATTCGAACGAAATGACCTAGCCATCGTAGCCACTGTCTCTTAATTTGCTGAGCTATGTCATTGTCGTCGTATACGAGTATCTCGTACAGCTCAACGCTTGTTATTGTTATTTTAACGGATGCCTAATCCCCGTTTGGATGGTAAGGATTAGCTAAGTTGTCGTCGACGTCATCCAATAGAAGTCCCAAGAAACAGGGTTTGGACCAAGGGGAGAGGGGTGTCAGATGGGTCGGGTTGATAAGGCATGCAAAGAGGTGGCCAGTATCATGTGGCGACTCATTGCACGCAGGACATATATTGGATATGTCGGAGTCTATTCTGGATGGGTAGGAGTTTAACTTGCTACAATATCCAGAACGAAGCTGCGCAGGGTCGCTCTCGTTTCTCGCGGCATCTAGAGCTTTTCGTCTGCAATAGGTGATGGTTTGACTCCAAGTACGCCATTCACTGAATGAGAGTCGATGAAGATGTTGATGGCTTCACTGCGATTGGTGGTCAGTGCTTGTCGGTAGTGAGTTGTGTCCGAAGTCTGGTCGGGGTATTATCTGATGTTGTCGACGTAGTTGAGGAATGACCTCTTGATGTTCCTAGGAGGCGGTTTTGCTCCAAGCACCTGACTGCAAGGATGATTTCTGCGAAAGCACCCCAGCAGGAACTGGAGAGAAGTTCTTTATTCTCCTTAACTGGGAGTATAAAGGCTTTACTATGCAGGTGTTTAATAGCAGACACCAAGAGGCATCCTGTCGTTGTCCGGAGTGCAGTATTTTGACAGATCTGGAGCTATCTCGTCTGCGTTTCACTGCATCCAGGCGACCATATTGGTGCGGCGTAGTTTAGGACCGTCCAGCCGATTGCCTTGTAAGTTGCCAACAGTGTTTCTTTGTTCTTTCCTCGTGTGCTGCTGGCTACAGCTTATCGTTCCATCGACTATGGTATTCGCCGTTATCGCAAAGGACCATAAATCTTCCGCCGAACCATTCTTTCGCAATCTCGTAGCGCCGACTCATCAAATATTGTCATCGTACATGCATCTGCACTATATAGCAGGATGGGGATGGTGAGTGAATTGTAGAATTTGATCTTTGTTCGTCGAGAGGGGACTATACTTATCAATTGCCTACTCAATCCAAAGTACCATCTGTTGGCAAGAGTTATTCTTCTTTGGATTTCGAGACTGGCGTTGTTGTTGGTATTAATGCTGGTTCCAAGACAGACGAAATTATGACGAAGTTATGACTGTCCTGATCCAGCTTTTGGTATTGCTCAGCATCAGATTACACATTCGTATTAGTTTTGCGGGGATACCAAATTCAGACATAGCGGTATAGAGGCAGCTCATTTTCGTGCTGTAAAAAGAAGCTTTAAAATCGACGGCGGGTCTTTTCTAAGATTGGCCCATAGTGAAATATGGTCAGTTGTTGATTTTCCAGGCCTGAACTCACACTGATAAAGTCTAATCAGTTTCTTGTCGGTGAGCTTGAATCGCTCAGACAGTACGCTCCATAGAACCTTATACGCGATGTAATTGATCTGACCTAGAACAATTGGTCTGGTTTCGGAAGACTTTGTATAAGAATATTTCTATAACAACACTTCTTCAACTATTTGCACATTCTATTATGAAATGGAATGGATTGTTCTTACTAGTATTCTGCAGGCCTTGCCATTTTTAAGGTCATTTCCTTATGTCACTGGCATAGAAACTCTCATCCGTATTGGCAAAAAACTTGGTCGATTTCATAACCTTCTTTTTAAGCGAAGTTTAGATCATCGAAACCATGAGACAAACGTGGACAAAAACTCGTAGTATTCACTTGCTGACGGACCACAAAGGGGTTGCTTAAGAACCTCATAACCCAGCTCTGGGAGCTTCCTTTAGTTCCATCTCTGGGTTGAAATGCTTAAAGATGCTGAGGGCAAAACAAAAATCTCTTAAAATGTACCCCGGGCCAGAATGACTTTGTTATTGCACAGCTGCAGCTGCTGGTATTCGACCAGCGCTTGCTGATTTGATCTGAGCTCCGACAGTCCAGTAATGAACCATAAGAAGCCAAACGAACTCTAACCCGTTACCATTCCGCGGTTATTGAGTCTAAGGCGCTCAACAGCCTGACTGTTTCCTGCAATACCGCTGTAGCCAGGCACCCAAAGCAGTCTAATCATAAAAATAACTCGACGATGGAGATAAGACTGAAACATGGTTCCATTTCCGGGCTAAAACGTTCAAAGATTCTGAGAGAAAAAAGTACGATTTACTACTGGCCAGGAGCACTTGGATACTGCACAGCTGCTGGTAGTCGACCAGCGATTGCTGATGTGGTCTGAGGTCCAACAGTCCTGCAGTGAACCACAAAAAGCAAAAGGTTCTCCAACCCGTACCCATTCCGCGGTTATTGAGATTGAAGCGCTGATCTTATCAAGTCTGTCGATTCCCTGCAATACCGTTGTAGCCAGACACTCAAATCAGTCTAATCATAAAAATAACTCGATGATACTAAAAACTAAGTTTAGAGCAACATTTCCTGACGAACCGACCGTTGATCACATATTTTTTGCCTTCTTATGATGATAATAAAATAGAATACCCGACAGTTCGCCTGCAATAATGCCAACCTCATTCATAAGCCAGTAAATCCTAGTTTACTATCACTTTCCATTTTCAAAGTATAACCATTAAACGAAGTGCTGTGGCCGCCGGTTTTGCGGGCTTTTAAATAAACCTCTTTGGTCATTTAATTTCAGCTGACTGCATTAAATCACGGAATAAACAAAGATTATAAGTGGATAACAGCGCTGACTGTTTTCCATTTATTATTTTTAAACTCTTTTGCGCCATTTTCCTCTGCACACTCTTCCCGCGCTCCCTTGCAGCGAATGAATGAACGAATGATCCGGCTTTAATCCATTTAATAGACTGTACTCGGATGCTTTGCTTAATTTCTGCCCTACTAACCGGGCGCTCATTTGGAATGTCGCAAAAACAACAACAATTGACAACAAAAAGTACAATTGCATAATAATTGCAGTGTACGCTCCACCCATTCAAGCCACTATAGCGACTGCGGTGTGCGGTGGCAGCGCCATTCGCGCTGACGGTGAAAATGCGAGGTATATGTGTGTGTGTGTGATGAGAGAATCAAGGGAGCACATGTCCTGCGCGCTGAAAATATGTAAATGCTGTTGCAATATTTTTAATGTCGATTAAAAAATGATGGTGACATTCGAGTTGCAACCGAAAAAAGGAAAATATGCACACATACACATATATCACGTTTGTGCGTGCGTGTGTTTGTGCAATGCAACTGTTGCAACGAAAACAGCGACAAACGTTTATTTTACCGTTGCCGGAACTTTTGCAGCCAAACAACAACTTATTGCCGCCACACTCGTATTTACAACAATTTCGCGTGCTGAAAGTGGCCGCTGTGGCACGTTCCACGTTCGCAAGCACATATTTATTGTACACCAATACAAAACACAACAAGCAACAAGGAAGAAGAACAAGAAAAACAGTTAACTTCGGCTGCACTGGCGCTATAATACCCTTTACAGATATAAAATATTTCTTACGAGTACTTGCTTTCAATTGGTTAGTTCGTATGGCAGCTATGTGTTATAGTTGACCGATCTGAAAAAAATTTTCGGATATTATATCATTCATTTAGAAAATAACTCATGCCAAATTTCGTGAAGATATCTCCTCAAATGAAAAAGTTTTCCATACAAGCATTAGATTTCGATCGTTCAGTTTGTATGGCAACTATATGCTATAGTTGCCGAATCTGAATAGTTTCTTCGGAGAATATAACTTCGCATTGGAGAAATTTTTACGCAAAATTTCATGAGGATATCTCTTTAAATGAAAAAGTTTTCCGTACAAGCACTAGGTTCCGATCGTTCAGTTTGTATGGCAGCTATGTGCTATAGTTAGCAGATCTAAACAATTTCTTCGAGGCTTGTATCTTCGCATTGGAAAAATTTTTGAGCAAAATTTCGTGAAAATACCTCGTCAAGTGAAAAAGTTTTCCATACAAGCATTATATTCCGATTTTTCAGTTTGTATGGCAGCTATACGCTATAGTCGTCGGATCTAAATAATTTGCTCGGATATTGCACCTTCGTCTTGGTAAAAATCGTATGCAAAATTTCATGAGGATATCTCTTTAAATGAAAAAGTTTTCCATACAAGCATTAGATTTCGATCGTTCAGTTTGTATGGCAGCTATATGCTGTAGTGTTCCGATATAAATAATTTTTATGCAGATTATATCGTCGTATTAGAAAAAAATGTATGCAAAATTTCATGAGGATATCTCTTTAAATGAAAAAGTTTTCCGTACAAGCACTAGGCTCCGATCGTTCAGTTTGTATGGCAGCTATATGCTATAGTTAGCATATCTGAACAAATTCTTCGGGGATTGTATCTTCGTATTGGAAAAAATTGTCTGCAAAATTTCGTGAAGATACCTCCTCAAATGAAAAAGTTTTCCATACAAGCAAAATTTCAGCTCGATATCTCAAAAAATGAGCAACTAGTTCTTCGCAGCAATCTTCATGTACCCTGTTCAGGGTATAGGTTAACATATGCAGGCAGTCAGAGTAATAATATATATTTCATGGCTGCTGATTTCGCTGTTCATACTTCCTTTTGGCCGCGTGTTTGCCTGAGGAGTTCTTTTGCTTGGATCAACATTTCCGCCATAATGACCCGCTGCTGCAAATTTAATTCGTTTCAGTCGGAAAACACTTCGAGTGCCAGTGCAATTTGGGTTTTTTATGCGCTTCCCTCTTTGTGCCACTGCGCCACCAGCTCGTGTGCCACGCTTTTATTGTTGTTATTATTTATTTTTTTTTTTGACTTGGTAGCTTACATAGATGAGCGCACGAAAGTATACAACACAGAAAAATAAATTCCCGTTTGCAGAAAAAATTGTTTTTAAAATACGCTGCCTTGCTGTCCGGAAGTGCAGCGCGCGAATGGCGGCAAATTAAAATTTGTGCTCTTTTCGAATTTTTTTGTTTTTGCTGCAGCTTTCTGACGTGGCGTAAGCTTTATTACATAAAAATGGCAATATTCTACCTTAAAGTATTAAAGCACTTGCCACAAATGCTGCAACCAAACTGTCCCACATGCAACTTTGGTTGGAGCTAAAGTAAAGTGTAGATGAAGATATGTATGTAAGTAAATAAGCGCTAAATATTTTTGTGATCTCGCAACATCTTGCACAGTTGCTTTGCGCTTCTAACGGTTGTTTGTAATTGCTAGTACTAATTGCTATAGATATAGTGTGATATGTGGCGAAATATGATGACAAAGACAAGTTGAATTCCAATGACAGGTTTTGAAATAGGACTATACCTGCTAAAGGCTTCACATACCGAAAATGAGTAGATATGGTGGTACCCACTTCACAATGTATATACCAAAAATATCGGTTTACTTGTGAGAAAGTGGTGGCTTATTCCTGATAATAATATAATCTGGTAATAAAAATTAATAAAGCCGGTTCAGTGCTTTTCCTGAGCTTTTCGAATTTTCTCTTTATGACTTGTTGATGTCGTGTTGCGATCTATGGCATTTGAGAGATAAGATTTTATGCTAATGAAACTTCTCAGTTAGTTTTCTAATTGCTTGGCACGGCATTGTTTGTCTGCTGTAAGAGCAATTTTAGTTCCGGCAATTTTTTGAGTCGAGTCCGAGCATCATGTAAACACTATTTCAACTGCAGAAAGGTCGCGAGTTAAAGCAAAAAAAAATACTTCTGGATCTTTGGATCTATACGGTCAGCAATTGGACCGTTTTAAGAAAGCAATCTTCCACGAGCAGTCAGTTTTGGCTAATAGGAGTGGAATTGTGTTCCCCATCGGCAACGACTCGATAGAAATTCCGGGTGTTTGCGAGGTACTTCGACATTCACCTTATAGTCTGGACTTGTTACCAAGTGGTTACTACTTTTGTCTGTCTAAGGCGAAGGAGTTTGCTGTTGAAAAATTTGCTACAAGAAAAGTTTGTGAAATTCAACTGTTCTCAAATGATTTCTTGAGAGAACACTTCGGTGAGCAGATAATTTCACGTTTTGTGCCGGTCAATTGGCTACCAAGATCGTGTGACTCTTTCCTGTGGGGATATGTAAAGTCTAAAATCTATACGGACATCCCGATTTGATTCAGGTCTTCGAGCAAAACATCTTCAAAAAATAAATGCCGAAGAATTTTCATTCGAATGATAAGTAAGGAACCTAGAAATGGATCACCCTATAAATCTTTAGTATGGCCTCTCGAACTTTTAGTGTGTATGCTCATTAAATTTTATCGAATCCATAATAATTCAATGGTTGGTTGGTGTCTTTAATTATTTAAGTTATAAGTAACCAGTCCTATTCGGAATGATTTGCTGGTTTATTTACTAGAAGATACATGATCGCTGCTGCGGATGAAAGTCATCGTCTTCGAGTTGCGGATGCAGTGAAGTAAGGGCTTGTTCTAGATAGAAACCTTTTATGGAAAGCTAATATGAAGGAGAGAATACAGAAGCCATTAATTGCTTTACACTGAGCAGAGGAGCTATTGGCAAAAGGTGGGGTCTCTTATCGAAAGTAGTTTTCTGGCTCTACCACACTATAGTCAAGACCGTTATGTTCTGTGGAGCCTTTGTGTGGTGGAGTTATCTGGAAGACACATCACTTGCAAGAAACCTAGAGAGCGTTCAACGAGCGACGCTCATCTGCTGTACTAAGGTCCATTCCAATTATGGCACTTAATGTCATTTTGAATACAGTGCCCGTAGATATCGCCAAGAGGCCGTATGTATAGCCGTGTATAGCTGCGAAAGTAGCAATCAGACTCGGAGAATCTGGATTTCTACATGAACACATGTATGAACAGAGTCCGTTGTGATTTACGTGAGTACCTGCCTGCGAAGGCCTAACCGCACGGTGCTTTCTATTTCTAGAAGTACGTAGATCAATATAGTGCGTTGATCAGCGCCCCAAAGCATAAATGCATTCAGCACTTATACCTTGGTTCCAATTGGTTCGGGTGGATAGGGACACCTTAGCCACCTTGGTCGGGTACGAGGACGACCTAAGACCTCTGCCGTACTCTGGGTCCGGCACCCGGCCGCAATGCGACTCCACATTAGACAAAATGCCCTGCCTGCATTTAGGTTCAAACCACAGCCACCACGAATCTCCACAAAGGGCCAAACCCAATGAGCAGATTGGAGTTACCTCCAAGGGCTAACTGCTCTCTGTGGTACCAGGTTAAAGTCTCTGGTGAGACCTTGTAGCATTTGCTACTACCAGTTGAGTCCCCAAAAACTTAATGACTGGTCGCATTTGTCGCTGTCGCAAATGCTTTATATTATGTGAATATAATGAAGCTTAGAATGTGACTTCAAGCTGAATATTATATCACTATTCTGATTTAGACCTTGCTGACATTTAAAACAAGACTTGTTATGTCAGACACAGTGCATGTGGATTTTAGTCGCCTCTTACGACAGGCATGCCTTACCACGGGTATATCCTTCCCCCTCCACGCAGGGGTCCCCCTATCCTCAGGGCGGAATGTGTATGAACATTCGGAAATCAGCATATGCTTTGTCTTTATGCTGGATCTATTAAATCATAGAGTCGCCAAACCAAACTCTGGTGACTTTTTCTCTGCCCACATACCTACGAGGGAGTTATGGGCCAATGTTTGGGTGAAAGGTTGGTGGAGGGGTATATTGTTTCAGTTTTAGATCTTCAGGCTAATGCAGTGCGGTAGATTTAGTGCAACGAAGTGCCATAACGGCATTGCAAGTTACTGTAAAGCTGATGAGCTGGCATAGAAAAGTACCCCAGCTTTGCTATCAGCAGAAAGGGAATGGTTCGGTTCTTGCCTCTTGTCGTGAGATCTACCATCGGATACATGACTCGCGATCGACCGTAAGAGATCGACTGACATCTTTGGCTTCAGTAAAGCTAGCTTCTCTTTGGAGTTGTGGAAGTTCTAACAGGTCCTTCTCTTATCAGCGTCCATGGTGTAAGGTTGAGAATCTCACCGGACGCCAGCTGCAGAAGCTGTATGGAAGAAGGCGAGGTAGAAACATATCAACAGTTCTTTCTTGATTAGAATTAAAAAAAAAACCCTTAGCTAAGTTGGGACTTTCGCGCTGAAACTGGAGTTCGTTTTTTAATCCACTCTAGCTTAAAGAAAATTCTGACAACTATTGTTCGTTTTCGAGAGTTTCATCAGCAATCATGCGATTGCATGTTACAATGTGTCTAAAGAAGTACCGACACCGACCGACTAGCACTCTCCTATAAACTACTTTCTTACAATTAGAGAAGAATTGCTATCTAATTGTATATATATTTGTGTATGTACTTAGTTTGAAACAGTGAAAAAGTAGAATCATTACATTCTCCAGCTGTTAACATTTCAACACCTGAGAATTTCCACTTCAACTACCACTTATCTCCTTCAGTTGCGCATGATGAAATTTAAATCTCGAAGGAAAGTAAATTAAAGCTCCAGCACAGTAAGTATAGAGGAACTCAGGTTTCGCGCCGATGAGCGCATATTCGCGGGTTTTAATTTCACTCTATCTCACTGACTCACTGAAGGTGGAAGCTAAGAAAAATCACTTTAATTGACAACGGAGTAGCAGTGTTGAGACGGTCTTTCACTTTGATCGCACCCCCTACCTCCCCAAATGCATGGCAACGTGAAGCTGTGGCGCCGGAACACGTTGGACGTGAACCATGAAAAGTCGCGTGCGCGTTTGCTTACGAAGGTAGAGTTCGCGTTCGTGCTCATTTGTCTTCTTGGCTTGAAAAGTTTTCCACTTGTAAACAAGAGTTCAAATGAGCGCATCGGAAAAGGTGCGTTTATGTACATTACTGTACTATATGCTATACTAATATGTATAAGCGTTGAAAGGGTTGGGGTCAGACGAAAATAAATACAGGTTCAGATAGTGAGCATGTTGCCAGTAACTTTGGCACGAAACATACTTAATTAATTAATGTTGAAAGAACACACCCTCATGGAAGCTTGGAAAGCGGTGTGCACTGTTACTAATGGGCGAAATAAATGTGAAATATTTTCGGAAAGGCAATATGTCTGTTGAAAGGGAAGACTACTTGAGTTTCAAATTATTCATTAAGTTTGTCTTTTTTGTTAATTGTGTTAATTTTTCGTTTGATTATTTACAAATCAAGTGCTCGTGGCGAGTGACGATTGTTAGCAATCTCGGCAAATTTCTTTTGAATGTTGACTGCTTAATTAACTAAATTGCCTAGAAATGAAGAGCGCGCTGGACCATTTGCCCAGAAGTGGCAAATATTTCATGAAACGCTAACGAAGCGGGGAGTGGTATACTCTCAACAATTTTTTACAGTCTCATTCATTATTTCAGCACCAAATTTCTAGTGAATAATTCTAAACAAAGACGAAGATGTAAAAGAGAATAAATATATTTTATTTTCCTCAGTTTTTTGCTAACATAATAGGTTGTCAAAAAAGTTTTGCGGTATTTTCGCTGGTTGGCGCTGAAAGCGCGTAGTTCTAGTTTTATTCGTCGCATCGGGTCATGCTATACCTTTTTGGAAAGCACATTTCACGCGCTAACACTTGTTTGATTGATTGTCGTTTCTTTTAAGTCGTTCGTGAGTTATAGCGTCGCAAACACGGAGCAAAATAAAGAGAAAATACGGCATATTTTACAGTACTACTACGATAAAGGCAAAAATGCATCTCAAGCTGCCAATAAAATTTGTGCAGTTTATGGACCCGATACAGTTTCCATTTCCACCGCACAACGATGGTTTCAACGTTTTCGTTCTGGTGTAGAGGTGGTTAAAGATACACCACGTTCCGGCAGGCCTGTCGTAGAAAATTACGATAAAATCGCTGAATTGTTCGAAAGAGACCGGCATAGTAGCAGCCGTAGCATCGGTCAAGAGCTGGGCATGAGTCATCAAAAATTCATTTCAATTTCAAGAAAAAAAAATTCAATAAAAATACTGCAAGACTTTTTTGACAACCCCTTATTCGGAGTGCAAGGTTTAAACACAAAAGAGACAAGTAAGGAAAGGGTAAATTTGGTGCGGTCGAATTCACCAGGATCAGAGGAAGGGAAGCACGACAGATGGCATTAAAAATAGGTTATCTAAAGAGAAAGTATGGTTAGGAAATAACCCAATCCAAGACCCTTTTTCCTCCTTCTTTACTTGCGTAGACACCGGTTATAGCCGAGTTAACAACATCGCTCGTTTCTCCTTTTTGCTATGTGACGCCAATTGGATATTTCAAGCGAACCCAGATCCTTCTCCATCTGGTCTTTCCAATGAAGTGGAGGTCGTTCTATTTCTCTCATAAGTCCATCGACTACGGTAATCACCGTTGTCAATGCGCAAAGGAGCATACATCTTCCGCAGCATCTTTCTGTCGAAAACTCGTAACGCCGACTCAGCAGATGTTGTCATCATCCATGCTTCTGACTCATATAGCAGGACGGAGATGATGAGCGGTTGTTGAGTTTGGTCTTTGTTCGTCGAAGAGAACTTTATTTCTCGATTGCCTACTCACTCCGAAGTTGCATCTGTTGCTAAGAGTTATTCTGCATTGGATTTTGAGGCTGACGTTGTTATTGGTGTTAATGGTTTCAAGATAAAGGAAATTATCTACGACTTCGAAGTAATGATTGTCAACAGTGAAGTGAGGACCAAGTCGCTAGTGCGACGACTGTTTGTTTGATGACAGGAGATATTTCGTCTTGCCCTCGTTAACCACCAGATCCATTTGCTTTGCGTTTTTGCCCAACCTGGAGAAAGCAGAACTATCGGTTCTGGTGACGAGAATAGGCCCCTTAATAATGTGAAGAAGAAAGCAGGTCTGGCTCAAAAGAAATATTCATTTATGGCCTTTCTGCTCGACCATAAAGTATATATTTTTATTTTACTAATTTTCGGAATTTTACGAAGAATGAACTGAGTGTCGATAATATTTTTTGACGCGATCTACTTGCATGTTCAGAATATCATGGGATTCGTATACAAATACATGCCGATACATTCACTTATTTAGCACAATTACGAAAAGAAATGTTCGCGGCATGCAGGTGAGATTTTATACTTTTTCACTCCCCATGACAGTTTAATTTTTCGTAGGCGGTTCATTGAAATTCAGGGTGCACGACTTTTCAATTCGCGATGCCACGCACTTGTCACCACCGGGAAAAGTCACAAAAGAGTGTAAACGTTCAAAATGCCAACAGCTTCCTACCACATTCGGTGCACCACAACCAATTTCACTACTCGATTGGCGTGTTGCAACTTGAGGGCACGCGAATGAATCGATTGCGGGCGCGCATGCCGCGCGCTAAAGTTTACCCACGGCAGCCATTTTGCACCGAAACTTTTCAACGACAGAGATTTTGAATAATTCAAGACCGTGCTGATGTGTAAGACCAAGTGTATATGTGCTCGTAGGTGGCAATGGTCGGAATTGCTGGTGCCACATCAAGTATGCGAACTATAATAAAGATTTACTATGTTTTATTTTTAATCAAGGGTTCGGAAGGAAATAGTACTAAAATGAAGTTATAGGCAAACAAATTTAGTGGCAATAAAATGTCAAGTGTCCACCGAAACCCGATGATTAAATTAGCTTTTTGAAGCCTGAGTGTATATTAGAGTTGTATATTAAAATGTTCACTAAATGTGTGACTCTCAAAAGGAAACGAAAAGGTTCTCGGAGAACCTATACAATCTGTCTGCCTGTATATTCCGAACTAATCCCACCGGTTTCGAGATATCGATCTGAACTATATCGAACTAAGTAGCGCCATGCGCACTGAATGATCAAACTCAAGCCCTTGTATGGACTTTTTCATCCCTCTAATGCTGTAAGAAATACACATGTGAAGTAACTAATAGCTTCACATTATCAGCTTTTTTCTTGGTTAAGCTCAGGCCACAAAGGACTACAGAATGACAAACTAGTGATGGCCGAAGTTATTAGATTAACAGCTAATACCCAACAAGCAGTCCCTGACCAAGACAGCAGGGGAGGGTTCGGATTAAACACCTTGGAACATCCTTTGAATTTCCGGTGACGAGGTGACTAGATCTCTTCTTTCTTTATTGGCGTAGACACCGCTTACGCGATTATAGCCGAGTTAACAAGAGCGCGCCAGTCGTTTCTTCTTTTCGCTACGTGGCGCCAATTGGATATTACAAGCGTAGCCAGGTCCTTCTCCACTTGGTCCTTCCAACGGAGTGGTGGTCTTCCTCTTCCTCTGCTTCCCCCGGCAGGTACTGCGTCGAATACTTTCTGAGCTGGAGTGTTCTCGTCCATCCTAACAACATGACCTAGCCAGCATAGCCGCTGTCTTTTACATAAATAAACATCCACAACTCGTATGGAGCTGTCTCGAGAGGAAGACAAACATGCGATGAGCGTGTTTCAACAGAAGCCGTTAGACAAATTATTTTCAATTTATAAGCTTAACTGTGGTCACGAATGATGGATAGTAAACGTCCTGTAAGACGTATGTTAGCTGGTGATTAAAAATTAAGAACCCCCATCAAGCAACGAAGTAGACAAACGATTTGCAGAAGTTGAGCCTGGGCTGATGGCTCACGGCTGTGGTATTAATTTAGCTCAGTATGCCAGGGTGTAATTTTGAAAAAATTGCTTTCAGGGTAATGACCGTTTCTCCGTCCGACCGTCCTCCGTCCCGTTAAAACCTTGGCAGGTCCTCAAATATGTTCGATGCTACGTCGACATAAGGTACAGGCTAAGCTGATTTAAATTCTGACTGGTGCCCTGAATTCATATAAGGCTTCATGTCAAAATTCATGTGGCTTGCCTGCACTGCATAGATAACCACAGGTACCGAAAATTCAATTGTACGATATAACGAAGATAGCGGTTAGAAGCGGGGACCCTTTCAACATGAAGCAGAGAAAAGATGGCCCAAACCGCATCCACGAAACCGTTTTTCCTAAACCTAAATCAGCGGATGCAAACAGTCAGACAGGCAATAAAATCCTGACAACCGACCGAAGCTCGTGAAATGAACATAACTCTCCAAGGCGAGAATTCATACTAGAGATGATGGCATAAGAGGATGAGGTGCTCCTTAAGGGTACGGTTAAAGTTTAAGTACTGAGCTAAAAATAGGGTAACTGAGTTAGATGAGCTTTTCGACATTATCGCTAGCCTGCGTCGGAACTGGTTAAAAGCAGGAACGGATAGAAGACGAACTAGAGAGTTGATTACGAAGGGAAAGAGAGTGAAAGAGCGCCATAGAGAGATAAAAAAAGAAATGGTGAGCCATATCGGGCAGCGAGTTTTCTTCAAACCATGCTTTGCACAACAAAACAAGTTTTATCTCTTCCTTCCGAACATAATTTCTTTGTCTTGTGCCACTTGAGAAACTTCACTTTTTCATATCGTAAATAATTTTCTTCATTTACTCAACGTTTTCATCATATTTTCCATAAAATGTGTTAATAGAAATATGTGCGGCAATTTTGCGAACGTGCCTAGGCGTTAAATAGCGCATTAAGTAACCACCTAAGCTGTGAAATCACATCTCAATCATGCTTATCCTTGCGAGTTTATCTGAGCTCTTTTACCCCTTCGTCTTTTGCATGTAATCTGATAATTTAATACTTCCGAGTATTTGTATTGTGTGTGAAGCAAAAGGAGGAATTTTATCATTTTATCCTCTTTATTGTTTTAAATATTTTGCACATTGCATTATCCATTTTCTTTTAGCTATTCGACATCACGTTCTTCTGTAAAGAACTTCCGATTCAGTTGCACTTCCCTTAAGCTGCAATTTGGCTTGACTCCTTTGTATTGTTTGTGTGTTCCCTTTTGTTTAGAGTAGATTCTACTTCATTACTTGAGTTGGTCGATTGAACGAAAGAAACAAGGACACAATGGAGTTTTCAATTTTATTTTCTACAATTATGATTACTTAAAGGGGTTAATGTAAATTGCAGCCAATGGAGCATCCTGTTTTGCATCAAATCATAAATAAAATATCATGAAATGGAGTAGACCTAGTATTTTTCAATGGCCCGTTCCTAATTATTTAAATGAGGCTGGATACGAAAAGAAGCTCGATGCCATTGACTTAACCCAAATACACATCATGTACCAAATTTTTGTCTGCGAGTCACTGCTGAATCGTGACAAAATCGATACATTTATGAAGCGTATGGTTACTGGTGATGAAATGTGAGACACTTAAGACCACGTCAGGCAAACATAGACGTGTTCGAATTGTGTCGAGTCACCGGCTATCCATGATTGACAGTCTAAAATATTTTTCTATGCGTTTCGTGGAATCGACTGGGACTAATCTGCTTCCTTACAGCCAAACTCTTAACTTGAACTTGTTCTGCCTATAACTGAATGATCAGAAGGAAGCAATCATCCAGAGGCGACCAGCTTTGACTAATAGAAGAAGAGTTATGCTCACCAGAACAACGCCAGGCCACACACATCGATATGGAGATGTCAGAAGTTCTGAGAGCTTGTTGCTGAGATACCATCGAATAGTCCCATCTTGGCACCAGTAGATAACTACCTGTTCCTTGACTAGGACAAATGATTCTGCTGATGAAAACACGGCTCAAGAAAAGCTTGTGAAAAGTTTTTTTCACTGATATGCCCTAGGAAGAATATTTATAACCGGACGGTTTAAATATTTAACTATATGTATAACCCACCTCCGAGGTTAGTAGTTAATAAAGAGAACTTCCCTTCTGTACTTCTTGTTGACAATATTGATGCGGACACTCCTTCAGACTTCACACACTCTGTATATATGTACATATACTTGTATATATATGAGAGAAGTTCTCTCAAAAGTAAATTGCCTTCAAATATGGCGACAGGGCAGTTTCAAATGATTTATTTTGAGCCGCATTCTAGAGCCAACAAAAGAAATCCTAAAACTAATTCTTGGAAGTATACGCGTACATTAACATGAGTATGTCTGACATACGACATCACCACGGTAAGTGGATGATAAACAAAGAAGTTGGTAGTTAGATAGGCACACATTCTCGTCGTCGTCGTCTCTCGTACTTCTCAAGCGCAACTAACTCGCCTGCTGTTCATGATGAAGATGACAATGTCGTTCAAAAGGAACAACTACTAACTTTCGCAGCGGAAAACTTGCGCACAACTTCTGTAATGGAATGCTTAGCGGCGGGTTGCATTTCGTTAAAATTTAATGAGAAAAGTAAAATAAAGAAAAGTCAGCGAAAAACAAAAAATTGCAAGAGCTGACAGTCATGCAATGCCGCGTAGAACTATGCACATACTAAAAGCATTATGTCAACTTGTTGTTGCAACATAACATATGTTGTGTGCATAACAGTGTTGCCACTTGAGGGAATGAGAATTATATTCTTTTCCAACTTGACTAATTTTCATAAATGACTTTTGCGATGATCTCGGCCGCTCAATACTGATCTCAATCTTAATTTGTATCTCAGCTGTAGTGGCGACAGCGACGACTACACGAACAACGATGGCGACGAACTACCCGATACTTGTAAAAGGTTTATTCCTTATCGTCATGATTTCTATCTTATGACCCTAACTCGATAATAAAACGATAGTGAAGGAAGGCCTAGAGCTCTTAGTGGATCGAACGTCCTATTTCACAACAAAGCTTCAAAGGGTTCCAGCACATAGTAATATTCCTGGAGATGAATTAGCCAAAACAGGCACCGCCCTACAATTAGATCACGGAAAAGAGGAACTTTATATGCCTCTTGGTACTTGTAGATATTTAATCGACGAACATGTTATAAATAGCTGAGTTTCGATGGAGTCAATATCTGACTTGCTCAACAAGCAGGCAAACGTGGCATGAATGGAGTATGTGCCTCGCATGCCGAATACTAAAATTCGAAAGGAATGACATAAGAACTCTATTAGGAGCGTTAACATGCTCCAGACATGCCAGTAGATCAGGAACGCCATATATTGACTGTTATAGAGGTTTTTAGAAGGTAGAAGAAGAGGATACTATGAAACATCTTCAATGCGAATCTGTAGAGTTTTGTAAAGGAAAATAATCCCAACTATCTGTCGAGGGTTTCTAGACAAGGTTTCGGAAATTGCACTGATAAAACTTTTAGTATTAATGAACTTCTACAGAAGCTTGGGGTGGTTCAGAGAGGAGACAATGAAGTGATGGGATTTTACTGACGGTGGTTTCCCAATGGACCTTCCTAAGGCCTATGTGCGTCGTCAAACAGCCACTCTACCTACATACTTACCGTCGCAGGGATAACTTGTCGGCTAATATTTATTCATTAGTCAGAGGTGAAAGCTTTACGCGAGAGAAATTTTCTCTAAGCGTATTTAATTGGTATTTCGGAATTAAGCTTAATCCGTCATTAATGAATTCCAATGGAATATATTTTTGACTGAAGAGAAGATCAGTTCAACCGCAGCTAAGTGAGTACAGACTATAGAGACAAATCTCGAAGACGTTGTGAGTAATTAGGTAATTTTTGAGAGCGTAGAAGCTCAACCGCAGTTAGGAGACAATAGAGAGATATATTGCGAAGACTTTGTAAGAAAACTAAATCTAACTTTTATTGGTTTTTGAAATATTACACACTTAAATAGGAACTTACTTACTCTTATTATTTCAAGCGACGGTTTCAGCTGTGATTACTCTCATAATGCTGTAGAAGCTAAAGAACCAATGGTTGTAAGGCTTGACAGGTTCTATAAAGATGATATCCGAAGAAGTTGGAAAAGAGTCAAGGTTATGTTCCAACCAAAACCAGACAGAAGAGCACACGATAATGCTGAACACTTTACACAAATAAGCCTCCTCTCATACATGATGAAGAACATACATATCAGACCAGTTATTGCGGATAAAAAGTCGATCAACAGAAACTATCCTACACGTGTTAGTAAATGTAATAGAAAAGTCATTACAGCTTAAGTCATATATAATGGCTGCATTTCTTGACATACGAGTAGAAGGAGCTTTTGGCAACATAAAGATAAGTACGACCATTGAGCCTCTGACATATGGCGGAATAGATAACATGGTGTACAGATAGATACAGTCGATGAATGGTTATGAACAGAATTATTATATCATCACAAGGCCCGAAGAGATACTCTGCGGAAATTGGGGCCCAAAACCGAATATGGTCATATCGACGTATTCACCTGTCATAAAGTCAATTCTTACATATGGAGCAATAGTTTGGTGGCATTAAAGAAGTAACGTAGCATCAGAAAATTAAATGGAATTCATGGAGGCGTTTAAGTCATGTTCAAATGATGCGGTTAATATGTTCTTACACGAACTCTCGAAAATTCGTAACGGCGACTAATGAGATTTTGTCATTGTCCATGCCTCTGCACGATATAGCAGGACGGGGATGATAAGCGACTTGTAGAATTTGGTATTTTTTCGTCAAGAGAGGACTTTACTTCTCAATTGCCTACTCTATCCAAAATGGCACTTGTTGACAAAACTTAGACAAAACTATCTACGACTTCGAAGTTATGAATGTCAACAGTGACGTGTGAGCCAGTGTGCGAGTGTGACGGCTGTTTGTTTGATGACAGGAAATAGTTCGTTCACTACCAGACCCTTTGCTTCGCCACGTTATACTGTTTGCAGAAAGCAGAACAATGATATCAATATGATCGGCGTACTCCAGCAGTTGTAGACTCTTGTAGAATATTGTGCCTTATCTATTCAGATCTGCAGCTCGAATTATTTTGTTCAGAAGTCTATTGAAGAAGTCGCACGATAAGGAGTCGACTTGTCTGAAACTTCATTTGGTTTCCTAACATACCTTTTGATACTGCTCAACGCCAGTTAACAGACATAATGGCATTAAGGCAACCACGTTTCGTGCAGTCAAGAGCAGCTTTGAAATCGACGAAGAGATGCTTTGTGTCGATCCTCTTTTCACGGGTCTTTTCCAAGACATGGTGAATATCTGGTCAGTTATTAATTTTCCAGGCCTAAGGCCACACTGATAAAGTCCAATCAGTTTGTTGACTGTGGGCTTTAATCATTCACACAATACGCTCTGTAGTTGGCGTAGATTGGGGGTCTCCCTTTTTGGGAATTGGGTAGAGCACACTTACATAAATTCCAATCGTCCATATTCTATAAAGAAGCTGATTCATTCTCCTTTTAATTTCTTCGTCGCCATATTTGAATAGCTCGGCTGGCAATCCATCGATCCTCACCGCTTTTTTGTACTTCAAACGTGTAATTGCTATTCGAACTCCTTCATGGTCGGGCAATGGAACGTCTGCTTAATCGTCATCGATTGGGGAATCGGGTTCGCCTTCTCCTGGTGTTATGTTTTCACTGCCATTCAACAGGCTGGAGAAGTGTTCCCTCCATAATTTCAGTATGCTCTGGGCATCAGTCACTAGAGCACGTCTGGGGTTTCTACAGGAGTAGGTTCTGGGTTTGAAACCCTTTGTTAGTCGGCGCATCTTTTCGACGTTTTCGAACATTAACAATTCTACGAATACTCCACCAACTTTAATATAAAAAAAAAATACTTATTTTTTAAATTTTTTTTTAAAGAGGAGGGAAAAATCACCTTTCTAACCACCTTTGTCACATTGAATTGGAGGTCCCTATTGAAGACTCTTAACCACTAATTAATATTTTTAGTTCATTACAAATTTTATTTGGGCAGATAATAAAGGCAACATTGCTTATTCAGACCGTTACTCTAACCCTTGCCGAATCGTTTGCTCGCTCAAGAGTACGGGGAGAGGGAAGTATCAACTTAACTCTTTCATAAAGCGAGCGGGAAACGAGAAAGTCTGCGGGTGGGAACAAAATTACGCGTTTCCCTGCCTCACACACGCACGCAATTACAAACGCCCATATACACATATATACTCACACACATTCATACATATACATATATACATACACATTTACGGCAGTATAAATAAGCTTTTCCAACAAACTAAGTATAATATGCTGCTGTCGCTGATCCTTTGCCGTATTTACGTTGTTACTTTTACTGTTGGTGTTGTTGTTGTTGCTGTTGTTGTTTGAAAAGTTTAGTTTGACATGTAAAAGATATGCGTAGCGCGTACAAATTTGACATGTTAGACAAGCAACAGCAGATTGCGATATGTTGCTCTAACACTGACAGCAACAATAATAACAACAACAACAATTAAGGTTAGAGCAACAGCAACAGCAATAACAACAAATAGAAAAGTCGTGAAAAGTACGACAAACGCACTAAACTTTTGACAGCGCTAGTTGTCGAGCCAAAGGCAGCAACAACACAACACAACAACAACACAAACAACAACACAACACAACATAACAACAGCAAAAATAACAGCACACAGCAACATAAAACACGGTAACTGAGGAAATGCACAAGTGGCTGGCAAAAAGTTGGAAATGTCAAGCGAGAAACTGTTGCTAAATACGAGAGCAACGCAATCGCGTCGGCGGGCGAGACGTTGGAGACGGAGAGCGGCGGTGCTGTAAATAGTCGTCCACGACGGCGTGCAATTGCTTTGGTGTTTGCTGTTAAATTGACAGAAAGTGTTAAAAGTGTAGGCTACGGCAGCGAAACTTTGGGCCTTGCGCTTGTACTCGCCGCCCGAACGTAGGCATGTGCGATTGTGTGTATGTCTGTGTGTGTGTAAACGACGTTTTTAATTTAAAATTGCATTTCGAAAGCGTAAAAGTTGAATAACGGCGGCATTCTGCTAACTGGAGACATGCACAGTTTGACATTAGTTCTAGGACAGGGTTTGAGTTTAAGCTTTAGCACTCAACAAATCATTAATGCCCCTCAAAAGAGAACAACTTTTTTTCGTTTTGTTAGAATTTGTAGTGTCATATAAATAGCTATTGTGTTACAAATGCGAGTTACATAACGAATGCAGAAGCAGTAACATTTTAATTTGACAGCTTAAGAGTTGTTTTGAAAATTATTTAGCTTCTGCTAGAAGGATTTAATAAACTTTTGAGTCTGAAAACATGAAAGACGGTAACTTCTACTGCTCGGTAGCTATAATAATCTTCAAAAGTGCTTTTCTTATAGCATAACATGTTACAAACAGAGCTTTATCTGGATTTTGATTAGTCAGTTTGTATGGCAGCTATATGCTATAGTATTCCGATCTAAACAATTTGTATGTGGATATTTAGTATTTCCTTGGACAATAGTGCATGCCAAATTTTGTGAAGATATCTTGTCAAATAAACAAGTTTTCCATACAGAAACTTTATTCTTATCGCTCAGTTTGTATGGCAGCTATATGCTATAGTGGTCCGATCTGAACAATTTCTTCGAAGAGTGCATCATTGCCTTAGATAATAATCTGTGCTAAATTTCTTGAAGATATCTTGTCAAATACAAAAGTTTTCCATACAAGAACCGTATTCTGATCGTTCAGTTTGTATGGCAGCTATATGCTATAGCGGCTCGATCTGAACAATTTCTTCGAAGAGTGCACATTGCCTTAGATAATAATCTGTGCTAAATTTCTTGAAGATGTATTGCCATATAAACAAGTTTTCCATACAGGAAGTTTATTCTTATCATTCAGTTTGTATGGCAGCTATATGCTATAGTGGTTCGATATCGGCCATTCCAACAAATGAGCAAACACGTCATGGGTAAAGAATGTGTGCAAAATTTCGAAACGAAATCTCAAAAATTGAGTGACTCAGTCGCATACATATACAGATAGGCGGACGGACTTGGAAAAATTGATTCAGCTCATCGCGCTGATCATGATATTTACATTATAGGGTCTCCGACGTTTCCTTATGATTGTTATAAACTTCGTTGCAAACTTAATACATAGTGTTTAGTGTATAAAAATGTGTCAAAACATCTAAAAAACAACTCTAAAAGTCATCCAGTTTTGTATTGCTTTCCTAATTTGTTTATAAAAAGGCTTTAGACAGGAAAGGTTAGGTTAGATAGCTCATCAAAGATCGCACGTGGAGGCTATAAAAAAAAGAAATCCTGTGTTCGCACCAGTTCTGAATGCACCGTTCAAGGTTGGCATCGTCTTTCGGCTATCTGAGTTGACGGTCACTTCTCTGAAGAAGGCTGCACACCAGAGCAGTAAATCTACTCCTATCTTAATGGCTGCAACCCCGGTCTGGAAGATACTTCAATAGTTAGGGAACTTGAAACTGGAGTTGACAGAGAGCTCCTGACAGTAGACTCCTCCACGAAACTTCCTCCCAATTTTGACTAATTCGTGAAGCTACCCCCTTACCACCCACAACTCCCTTGCCGGTATATGGGTAGAGAAGGAGCCGCCAGAGTTCGGTTTGGCGACTCCATAATTCAAGTGATCTGGTATGAAATCAAAGTGAGTAAGTGTTTCCGAGTGTTCATAACTGTCTTCTTTTCTTCTGTCTTCTCTGGCTATGATGGGGACATTCGCAGCCTTATATTTACCGGCGATGTTCACGGGCAATATGTGCAGGATGGCGTTAAGAGCCATAGTTGGAGTGGACTTTACACATGCTTATGAGCACCGCTCGTTGTACGCTCTCGAGTTTCTTTACAAATGTGATCTTTTCTAGAGTCCTCCGCCACATAAAGACTCCATAAAACATAATGGATTGACTAAGGTGTCGTAGAGCTAGAGGACCACTTACAGTGAGAGACCACATCTTTTGCCAATGGCACCTCTATAGCAGTACAAGGTAATTGATCCTTTTTTTGCTTTCTCTTCGATTTTCGGTTTCCATGAAAGCTTCCTATCTGGGATGAGCCCTAGATATTTCGCTGTATCCGCTGGTTGCAGACGGATTTCTCTCATTTGCGGCAGCGGTGCCGCCGGGATCTTGTTTCTTCTAGTGAATAAAACCATCTCGATTTTATTTGGGTTGATGGCGAGACTTTTTACGACTGCCCAATTTGTCACGACGCTGAGATACATCTGATTCAATTCGTAAAAGGTACTTAGGAATTTTCCCTTGACTATAAGTGCTACATCGTTTGCATAAGCAGGTCGTTAACAAAATGAATAGAAGTGGTGAGAGAATTCCACCTTGTGGGATTCCTCTACTCACATTTTGTCGAGCACGTGCATTTCCCCGTTCCATTTCAATCACTCTGTCGCACAGAGGACTAAAAATGAGTTTTTTGAGGTTTGATTCAAGCTCAAGACCGTCAAGAGCAGATAAGATTGCTTCTGACAGGATGTTATTGAAAGCACCCTTTATATCAAGGAAGGTCATAACAGCGAATTCGTTAAGCCTAATGGCTTTAGACAGGTACTTCATTAGCTTTCTTGTAGACAGTTAAGTGGCAATTAAGGCTCTGTTGCGTTCAACAGAGTCAATATTCTTATAGGTCATTAGAGGGAATTTATCGAAAATCCAACTTCTCGAGCTACGCTCTTCCATGTTCCAATATGCTACACAGAAAAAGGATGGGGCGGTCCGTGGAAGAAAGTGAAAACTTTCCAAACGAGTTATTGAATATTGTTTATTTTGCTCCACAATGCAAAGACTGCGAATAAATGGGGCAAACGGCTAGTAGTGTCTTACGAGCTTGTAGGTTAAGTTAGGTTAAGAGGCCGATTGTAACACGGATCTCACGTGGACAGCTTAGTATGCCGGAACGATATAGCCAAGTAGCACAACACTTATTCTGCGTACCAAGCCTAGCACTTAAATCTATTGTTTCTTTCTACGTGAAGTATACATTTGGGCGTATCTTAAGAAGTATCACCCAGAACACCGATTAGATTGTTCTTCCTATGTCTGTACTATAACTAAGCAACGTTCAATCATTTTGTAATTTGAGAGCGACTCCCTCATATGACGCATGAAACCATGTAAAAACAAAATACAGTTAATAAAACTTTAGAAAATACTTTTTTACATTGCTTGAATTTTCGACTCCAAAAAAACATGAAACTCTCGTATTGGCGGTGTGAGAAAGGAGTATGCGTTCAATAAGCGCACATTAGCATGAAATCCCAACGGAGGCTGAGTACATTTCCTTGACTTCCCCTTGGCGAACGAAATTTCGTTGTTTATTCAACTGCTGAGTTCATGTTGTGGCATGCAACAGTGAACACATAAACAACGGCGTCGTATTAAATAACCATTTTAAATACATGCAACTCATCCGCACTTCCCCACCATTTTCCGCCTGATTGATGTTCGGTTTGTACTCGTACATATGTACATATACTATATATTGTAGGTGCAACTGTGTGTTTACATAAGACCAATGTGGAAAAACTACGGAGACGGTGTAGGCGATGCTCGTTTCAATTTCAGTTTCATCGGCTTGATTTATGCGCAATGCTGGTGACATGTAAACTGTGCCGAGTCGAGCACTTGCGGCAAGTTGACTGTATTTAGACCATTGAGTCAGCCAGCCAATCCACGCCAGGCCACAGCAGCGGCAATTCCCTGGGCTGTTTAAATACCGAGATGTGGTAAAAAGGCGAAGGGCCATTTCTACTGAAAACTTGTATCGACGACTGCTGTGCACACGTGTGGTCTCCCATACATTATGCTACTCATGTAGGTTGTGAGATGTAGGCACGCTTGTATGCAGGTGCTTGTTGGCATGTGGGAATGTGACACTTTCCCTCTCCATGTGCCATATATGTATGTTACATTTAAGTGGACTTGATTAGTTATGCGTGGAGAGTTGATAATTTGAACTTGATCACAAGTGATGGTGCAAACTCTGTACAAGCACTTTAGGCGACAACTGTATTTGACTTGAGTGCAATTTTGATAAGGCTGCTTGGTTGTGAACGTTTCTTGAAGGGGAGAACAAGGATAATTGAAAGAGTAACACTCCTTGTTGTTGTATTGGCAGAATTCTGCCGAGATGACGGTCCTTGACCGGATAAAAAACGCGGGTCCGTGAGAATGGTTAACACTCCTTGTACCAATTGGCAAAATACTGGAACAGTCGATTTCCTCAAACTTTGCTTGAGTCGACGTTTTCATCAGTGAAAACATTTGCTATAGACATGCACAGGTAGTATTCACTTGGTGTCAGGACCGGAATATTGGATGGATGCATAAGCAGCCTCTCAACCAAACTTCCGGTTCGTTTAGCGAGTCTCTATCGATGCGTATGAAGCGACATTGTCCTGACGGAACTTGAGTGGCTAAAATTTGGCGCTTATGTGCATTTGGTTCTGTCAGACGGTCCAATGGTTGATAGTACAGGTCCAAGTTAAGAGTTTGACCATAAAAACCCATATCACCGTAGATAATTCCTTGCCAAACTTACTTTCTTACCGTCAGTTCTGGCTTAGCTACCATTTGTACCGATTTGACCACGACTGTTTCGCTTAAATTTGTTGAAAGTTATTAACTTTTCATCATCAGGTTCCATACGCTATAAAAAATTGATCGATTCTGCTGCAATTTAGCATTTGTCGGCATTTGGAAATCCGATCCTTCGGATTTTTTTTTGCGCTAACTCGTGTGACACCCATAAATCGAGTTTCCTTTTGTATGCAACCTTATTTGAGTGTTTCGTAACGAGTTTGTTTGTGTTATGCTTAGCTTCTAACTTATCCAAAAAAATGGCAAAATGAAAGGCATTTCCTTTTGCTGGTAGCCGTCCTCGACGATCATATAATACTGGACTAGGCAATGACAAAACTGTCTGAGAAGTTTGTTTAGTTTGAATTATTATCTTTCTAAAGTGTGTTAGCGTTATCCGACGGAACTTAGAGAACACAAGGCATAAATTCCAAAGTCTGTGAGCGTTATCCGAAGTAACTTAGAGAACGCAAGGTACATATTATAAAATTAGTCTATCCGAAGAAAATGATATTTCTTTTTTCGAGACCTTATATAAGCGTAAGTCCATTGGATTGGCTCAATCATCCGAAAGTTGAACTGATATTGGGGCTGGTTCTCGAGACAGAAATCATTTTGTAATAACAGAAATTTATGATGATAGCTGGGAACCCCTATGAGTCGACAGCGGCTCATTCAGCCTATAGTTTCTTCGTATGGCAAGATAAACGATTCAAAATGTTTCAACTTTTTTTTCTCGCCACCCTATTATGGGAAAGATCAGGGGGGGTGTCGGGATGATTCTACCTTAAGCGACAAGATTTTTAACCTATCCGCATGAATGTTCATGGGTTGCGATAATCCATATCCTCATCCAATAGTTTTGCCCCACAGTTACCTCTCTTGCAGGTATACCTGGAAGTTTTGAAAACTTAAAAATAGATTCAAACAGCTAGAGCTTTGTTCCGAAGATTAAAGAAGAGGAATACTAAAAATTTTGTTTTCTGTTTCAGAGTTTATATGGTTCCTATCCAAGTCTATGCATACCTCTCAGTTCGTCATCGTTTAATTCTGTTTTAAACACCTTTTAAAATGCTACATTCTGCAATTTAAGACAACTAATATTATAAATGATTAGGGAATTCTCACATATGTTGACATTACAGTTATGTACATATCAAATCAGAAAATTCGAAGAAATTTCAGTAAAGTGTAAAGAACGTGAATGAGAGCAGCAGAGACAGCTCCTTCCACATATCAATATGTTTATGTAAAGTACCTAAGTGAACCTTCGTGGGTGAATGAAGTCGAACTCTTCGTATGCGCTGCACGTTCAATGCATTTGTTGCGTTTAACGAACAAAAAAGAAATATTTGGCAAAGTTTCCACGCGCCCAATTTACTCGATAACAACAACATATAGGCGAAGCGCGCGAAATGAATCCCAAATATGAATACCAAGCCGAGCGAAGGAGACCAACACAATATTCATAAAAAACACAACAAAATAGCAACAGTCAGTATAACGGTATCGAGCCCACAAACTACATACTTGTAAACATATGGGATTCATAGCACAAATTCCAAAGCAGCGTTTTAAGATAACATAACCCTGCCAGAGGCTAGCTGGGTAAGGAGGAGGGCATATGTGGGTTAAGAAAAACTCGGCGCTATTGTGTATGTAAGATGTGGCTTATTTGGCTCTTCACGCAGTTGGAAGTATTGATTCTAGCCATGCCGCGCGGTGAGACGGAATAGTGACTACAAATTAGCATATTAAAGTGAGCGGAGAGACCGACGCCGCAATGCTCAAAGTAAGACCCAGTAGGATATTCAAAAGAATATAGTTATGTTTGGTGGCAGAATTGGTTTTTGGTTGCACTTAGGTACTTTAGCACAATCTAGTATACACTACTACTGTATACGTTATAAATTTCTCGAGAGACTGCCTCTTGTGAAATGTGTGTTTAAATCTTTATCTTCTTTTTGACGGTTGGTTTAGTTTCGCATTTCTACGATGCGTGTACTTTTAACATTGACTCACGACTGATTGAGTACATATCAAAATGTTACCAAAGTAGATGAGTAATATCTGAGTTCTGTGTCAGAAAAATTAAACCTGCAGTGGTTTGCCAATATCTGGAAAGGGCATAAGAACACTGAAAATAATAAACGGACGTCTAGCAAACGTTATTATGCTCTGAAACATCGAAAATATTTTATTAGGTTAAGCTACAATGGCTTGCTGACACGATATACATGAACCTAAAGGTCTTTTGCTATGCCAGATAGAGGTACATTATTAATACGAGCTGAAGTTTTCGTTGTTCAGGACGTCAGTTCTTTTGGCGAAGTTTAACAGAGACTTCATATCTAATTTTGATACATATCCAGTCACTTGAACTGCGAAGTAGTCCTACATATGTATTTAAGCTAAGTTCCAGATAAGGCTAGGCATAAGCAGAGAAGTTATTTCATGTTTTCGTTCATATCTACTTTCCTGTACTTTCTACATGTGTCGTCGATAATAAAGCTCATACAGCTCGTACTCGTATTGATACTAGTAAGTTGCTAGCTGTGACTAGGCCAAAAACAGTCCTGCAGTCTTTTCGAGATTGTGTGAGTAGAAAGCTTCCGAGTTTTCTTTCCGCATTCCAGCACATGATCTTGGCTATTCTGAAAAACGCAAAGGCATTCCATCTAACTTTGATCTGTCTGTCAGTACCTTCGGAAACTCCGTTCTATATGGTTTTGACCGCTTGGCTGTAGATATATGGTATGTAGTGATATTTTTCCGCTGGTGGGTCGCGTGTTCACGTGCCACCTACCCACTTTTAACATGACTCGGAACTCTCTCTCTCGCACAGGGTTTGTCCGGAATGTAATAGGACTAATTTGCTTTCGCCGCGACTGTACTTCGGAGCATGCGCGCATTGACTGGATTCGGTAGAGGGCATTACTAGCTAACGAACAAGCGGCTGAAGAGTCAGGATAAACATTTTCGCGCGACGTGTTTGCTTTAGTAAAAAATTGTGTGTTTGGGTGGCACTAGGCCTTTTGGACGGCCGGAAAGAGGTCGCTGATGAAGATCGTGCTGGGAGACCTGCGACTTCGACAAACACCGGCAATGTGAAACATACGCAAGGTGTGCGCGAAGACGGTCCGAAAAGTGCTCACTGACGACCAGAAATTGAAGTTAGTGGAACGCCTTTCTTGTGAACAGCTACTTAACCAAGGCCGGCATCGCAACGCTTCCGCAGCCGCCCTACAGCCTAGATGTGGCCCCCGGACATTTTTTTGTTTGCTTGCCGGAAAAGGCTGATGAAAAGCAGATATATTGAAACGACAGAAGGAATCCAAGCAGCATGCGCCTCGGCAGAAACCGGAGAATGCCTTCCGTGACGCCTTTAAGGCTTGGAAAGCGCGCTGGCAGTGCTGTATCGACGCAGAAAGAGCCTATTTTGAAAGTTTTCCAAGAATTGTAACGATTGGTTCAATAAATTTTTTTAAATCTTATTACTTTCAGGACAAACCCCGTATATAAGGTGTGAGGTTTACCAAAGATTCCTGGTCTATGGAGCTATGTCCGAAGGTTTGTGGGAAATTCACCTAACGCCACCGTATCTTGCAGCTACTATCGTACCAAGATTTCCATCGGAAAAGCGTATATTTTGGAACGAAAATAGAGTTTATCAATATTGCGGACTTTCCAAATTTCTGAAAGGAAGGTGCTTTATGAATATTTGGATTTGCGAAGGCTCTGTGCAAAGTGGAGCCACTGCGTGTCCACAATCGACGGAAAACTACAACGACTTTATGATTCTGAGAAGTTGTTGCAGTTATTTGATTAAACCAAATTTTACTTTTTAGGTTCTCTATCTTTTCACTTTTTTATACAAAGAACAGTTAATCGACTGTAGTATTGAAAATGTCGAAGTTTTTCGACTACCTGCTAAATTTATACTAATTTTTATGAAGACATATTAAACGCTGTTTCAGGAAGTAGGATCCACCTATGATTTCTTCGATTATAATTCTAAGAAACCGGACTGCTAAAGGCAATACGTAGATATGTATGTATGTAGGAATCACTAGTTCTATTTTTCCCCATCATTCAAGTACATACAGTTACGTCTTTATTTTCTAGAGAAACCCCATTTTTTGAATTTGCCAATACTCACATAAATGAGAGAAAAAATCGAATGAAAAAGCAAATGCCAAACGAATGAGCGCAATAATGAAAAAACGGATATTTTCTACTGAAATTAACTGCGATTCCGATTTATACACTTCCACTCAATCAAATGCGAGCAATGCAATCCCAATGGAATGTAGAAATGCAATATTGGCAACACATTCCAGCGCATCGCAATGCAGTCGGAACGCAGTCAAGTGCGGATTTTTAACTCATTTCGATATACATACCCTATATACATTTAATATATAAAAAATATTATATATGTATTTGTAATAATATACTACCTATAGTATAGATACACCAGTAGCGGATTCAGAATTTATTTTTGTGGGGAGGAGAGTTTTCTTTCTAACATAATTTTAATATTGATGCTATTTCCTAAATTGTTTTGAATTTCAATAGAAATCTTTGATTTTGGGGAGTGTTTGTGCACCCAAGACTCACGTGGATCCGTCAATTGAAGATCACTCCATTAGTAACTGGTTTTGTCGACTTTCGTGCTCTCTTAGTAGTCATAAGTTGGAAGTCGTAAATAACCAAAGCAGAATAACTCTTTCTAAAAGGTGTTATTTCGGATAATTGAGCAGTAAAGTCCTCTCGAGGAACAAAGACCAACCTGCTGTATGATGCAGATTCATGGAAAATGAAAATATGTGATGAGACGCCTTTACAAGTTTTTGAGAGAAAGGTTCTGCGAAAGACTTATGGTCCTTTGCGTGTTGGCAATACCGTAGTCGATGGAACGATGAACGTACGAGTTATACGACGACATTGATATATTTCAGCGAATTAAGAGATAGCGGCTACGCTGGCTAGATCATGTCGTCCCAATTGTCATGAAAACCAAACAGCAATAAAGATATGGTTAGTTCAGATTAGGAGGCCGATCTTAACTGGGATTTCACTGCGTAGAATGTCGGTCCGTTGTATAAGAATAAATTATTCTATAGTGTTCTTAACTTGGGCCAATCCTCATCGAATAATGAGGCTAGAAGTGTTCAATTCCCAAAATACGGAATATAAAAATATTGGTCAGTTTTGAAGGTATCATACAGAATTTAATGTCGATCCTTTTCTGATTATAATGTGGAGTGATCCTGATACTAAAAATAAAAAATTAGCGTAACTCTGTTTCTCTGTTCCTACATCCTCACCACTATATCATCACCCATTTGGGACCCCGAATTCATTATTGGATAATATTCGACTGAATAGACAACATCACAAACGCAGTGAAGAAAATATAGCAGCCGTAGCTGAGAGTGTACACATAAGACCGTGGAGAGCAAATTCGACGCCGCTTGCACAAACTCGGACTGACGTATGGAACGACTTGACTTAAGTCGTACAAAATACAGCTTGTGCAAGATTTGAAGCCGATCAACCTTCCCAAATGACATCGCTTCCTTCTAATATCTCTTGAAAAGTTCCAAGAAGATCTGAAGTTTTCCAGCCAAATTTTGTTCAGCGATGAGGCTTTCCGGATTTGCGATGATGAACGACCTAAATAGATTCAAAAGCTGCCATTTCATGCAGAAAAAAAAACGGTTTGGTGTGATTTGTGAACTGGTGGAACCATCGGTCCATAATTTTTTAAAAATGAAGTCGATGAGAACGTAACCGTTAACTGCGACCGTTATCGCGGCATGATAACCAACTATTTAATGCCTGAAATTGAAGCTCGTGCTCTCGACGACATTTGGTTTCAACAAGACGGCGTCACTTCCCACATGTCGCTTCAGTCAATGGATTTATTGAGAGAACATTTCGGTCAACAGATAATTTCACGTTTTGGGTCGGTCGATTGGCCACCAAGATCGTGTGATATCAAACCGTTGACTTTACGGACAATCTCGCAGCGATTCAAGTTTTGGAGCAAAATATCACGTTTGTCATTCACCAGTTACCAGTCGAAATATTCGAACGGGTCATCGAAAATAATAATCAACCGATGTACCATCTGAGACATAACCGCAGATTTGAAAGAGATAATCTTGAAGAAATAAATGTCAAAGAATGTTCTCTGGAATGACAATAAACATTCCCTATTAAATTTGAAGTTTCTGTGTTTTTTCTTTAAAAAAGTAGGGAACCTCGAAATGGATTACCTTTAACAAGAACTTTGGATCCGTGCATCAAAACGACACCCTTCCCACTCTCGCTGCCAACGCACCCACAGCTTCAAATAGTTCAATAGATTTGCCAAGTTCGTGCGTAGCCGATTCCGTTTGCCATTCACATCTCTGGGACGATAGTGCCACAACTCTAATTCGCATTGCGGCAATCCCAGCGTTGCAATTATTTTTAATGCCTTTCTACATGTTTCGAATTTTTCGCGCCAATTTCACGAGCTGCCAATTTTTCCAACTGCGCCAATTTTTGTTGCTTCTTTTTGTAATTTTCCACCGCTAACGGCATCTATTGAATGTTTGTTCGGCGAAAAAATGGTGCTACTCGTTGGCGAGCGGGCGGCATGTGCGACTCATGTGTGCGCACATACCAATTGTCATTGATTCGTATTTGTGTTGCGGCTATTGATGCTGCTGCTGCCGGAGGCGGACGTCTTGTTGTCGTTCGTTTCGCATTCGGCGAATGAGTTTTTATGTGCGAAATGCCTGCGGAATGTTAACAGCGAAATAGGAAAAGATGGGTCCGAAATGGAAATATGGCAAGCGTGTGGGCGGCTGACGGAATCAAAGCAGATGCTAACGGAAGTGGAAAGCAAGAGCAGAAGAAATTGTCGAAACGAATGAGCGGAAGTACGGAAGCGGTAGTGGCGTGGCGTGGCTTTGGCGGCGTGTTGTTTATATAGAGGTCTAAAAATGGTCTAGAAATAGTGGCAGCTGCGGCTTAAGACGTGAATGCTGCGAGATTTTTACTTGAAGCGAAGATTTAGACAAATCAAAACCAAGTTAATTCAGTCGAGACGAATGAAATGCAAAGGAAGTTGAAGAAAATGAAAATGAGGCGTACGAAAACCGAATTTAATATTGACGAATGCAAGGAAATTGATAATGAAAATGGCGGGAATAAAACTTTTATAGAAATATATGGCTTTTTATGTACATATGTAGGTATATACGAAGCTTTTACGAGAAAGTTACTGATAAGGCCTGGTAAGCATGTTGCACACAAGATTTAGTTATAAAACACAGAAGAGGCAAATTAAAGTCTAGGCGCACATAAAGAACGCACATAAAAACGAAAATCCGCCAGCGAATTTAACAAAAATTTTCTTTTCAGCTGCTTTTTATGTGCCTTAGCGGGTTACTTGCACAAGTACTTTGTTTACATAGCTCTCTAAGAGCCTGGCTATAGACACACGCACGCACTTAGAAATACTCGTGCGTTGGAGAAAGCTTCATTTAGCAGCTATCAAAATATGAAAGTCACAAAAGGACTTTGCTGTGCTTTCTTCACTTAATGCCCTTGTTCTATGTATATGGGTAGCCTACATTTAGGCGCCTGCAAGTAATAGGCAACAAAATGCCTTATGCTAAGATTACTCGAAGCATTTAATTGAATTTGCCGAAGTACGCAAGTCGTAGTGCCTTGGCGCAAGCGTGTGCCATATTAGAATTTTTATGACGCCATGAATATGAGATTTGCATCGAAATGACTGCCGCATTTGCCACCCATTGTGTGCCACGAGAAGAATAGCGACGGCGTAATTACTTGGGTGTGGCGAGAGTGTTGTTTTGAACAGAGTTGTAAAAATTTAAGTTTTTATCGGTATTAACAGAACTTTGAAAATTAACTTTTATCATAGTAATCGCGTACAGAAAGCCGTTTGTGGTTAAGAAGTTTTTGTGGTCTAAGCGGAACTAAATGTGTCAATGGAACGTAGGTGTTTCAGCTTCCAGCTTAAGTTAAAATGCCATATTTCTGCAATTACTAAACCAATTTAACCAAAAATGTGATATAAATTGTGACAAAAAAGCACCCGGAAATTGTAAATAACTTTCCCGGGTAAATGATATTTCAAAAAAATGAATTTGGCTAGGTTGGTAGGACTTTCCTTAATTAATATGCCAAATATGAGTGCAATCTGTCAACAAATTTTTTTACAGCAGCTGCTTAAGTCTGTACACTAGGGTGTTTTTTTGTTTTTAAACTATTAATTTTTTTCAGTCCCGTTACGAAATTTCCTTGAAAATACTCTAAAAAAAATTCCCTGAAAATTTTAGCCCTTAATATTAACATTCAGAACTGGACCAAGGCCTGTAAAAATTTTCCATAGAAAATGCACTAAAATCGTGAGTTTTTATCTTTAAATTCCTACAGATCAGAGGTATCTTAGGGCATCGCTTTGAGAGGTATGCGTCAACGCATATTTCTTAGAATTGTTCACTCGAAAAAAGTGCCCAGTGCAACAAAGTCGTAACTCACACCGGCGAGGTAGTACGGGGCTCTAAACCCGATTTTTATGACAAACTTGTAAGAAATTTTATTTGCTATAAAAGAGGTTCGAAGTCAAAATCGCTGTCATTAATACTTCTCGAGATATTCAGCTTTTTAAGTAAGGCTACATACCATCTATAAAAATTACTTTACTTACTTTAAAAGCCGAATTTCTCGATAAGTATTAATGATAGCGATTTTGACCTCGAACCTTTTTTATAGCAAATAAAATTTTCTACAAGTTTGTCATGGGCATTTTTTCTATAGCTCCTGTCATTTAAGAGATATATATGTACAAAAAAATGCGCAGTAATCGGGCTTAGAGCCCCGTACTACCTCGCCGGTGTGAGTTATTAAAAAAGTGAAGGATATGGTGCTTGAAAATCGTCAGGCAGTTGTTAGAGAGACAGCAAGAGAGCTCGACATCTCTCGCGAGCCCCTTCGAACGATTTTCGTGGATATTTTTTGAGTATGAAACGCGTTCTTGCTCAACTCGTCCCGAAAAAGCTGAACTTTTTTCTAAAAAAGTACTTGATCGTGTGAATTCCGATTCCGTATTATAACTGCCGACATGTGTTTTTGAGTTTGACATGCAAACAAGTCAACAATCTTCGGAATGATGGGAAAAAACGAGCTGAAACCAAAAAAAAAAAAAAAAAAACACGCCCAAGTCGCTCAACAGTCAGTGCGATGCTCATTGTTTTTTCGATATTCTTGGTTTGGTGCATCATGAATCTGTTCCGGAGAGACAATTGGTCAATAAGGACTTTTATTATGCCGTCTTGAGGCGTTTTGCGTGAGAACATATGTCCAAAACGGCCAGAATTGTGGAAGAACAATACACATCGAGCTACGAAAAGAATACCATCGATCAACCACCGTATTCGCCAGATTTGGCTCTGTATGCTTTTGACTAAAATTGCTGCTCTGTGGAAGCCGTTTTCAGTCGATCGAAGAGACAAAACATGCGTATTATTGACTTCATACCGAATTGAGACATTAATTTGAGTAAAGCCTTAAGAATACTAAGTAGGTATCATTCCCATTTAATAATGTAGTCTTAGACTTCGTGAGCGTCAATCCTGGTTTACCCACATTGTATCGGCTCACCGCCGTTCAATCATGTCCGTTTTCGCTTATGAAATATACTGTTAGTCACAACTTTTTGCGTTAACTCGTTTGACTCCAATACTTGAAGGCTTGGCGTCAACAGTGGCGGTGCTCTTTATAAATGTTATATATCCAGCGATCGGCTTGCAAATGAAAATAAGACTGTGAAAGTACCCGTATACCGATTCATGGTGCTTTTAAATTGTTCCAAACGGTTTTTTGTCCAATGTTGAGCAGTTGAGACGGTGCTTACATAAGTGTCGGACTCGACGATTTACATTGTTAATCAGAATTACTCTTACCTAATCAGTGAAACCAAAATAGCACTATGTTTGTATTTTCGGCGTATTGTCTCATTACATTGAGAGCAGGGTTTCTTGAATACTCGAACTCCGAAAGAAAAGCTTTTGCTCCAAAGTGGGGTTTGAGGAACCCGCGCGGCCTATTGGCTCAACACAAGAGTCATCCGCCGGTATGGTGGATGGTATTATCGTAAAAGAGTCTTATTAAACTCCTAGAACAGGTTCAATAGGTTTGCTTGCTAGGGATTACGGGCGCAATGAAGTCTACCTGAATAAGACTTTTCAGGTTATCATCGAAATCCGGCCACTACATATATAAGTAAAGTATAAGTCAATGCTTATGGCCAGCTTTGTTAATGAAATGAAAATGAAGGGGCAGTCGAGTTGGATCGCTCGGGGACAGCTGCAGACACAATTCCTCTAAGATGCCCCAGGTCATTCAGCTCCTTCACAGTTTGATTGTAGCAATAGACCCTAGATGAACACCTCAGATCTTGGAACACTAGCAACTTGGGGTGTTGATGATAGCGGACAAACCAAAAAGCTGCTACTATTACACCAAAGGAAACTGCGTAACAATGTAAAGATCATCACAGGGTACCTATCTTTAAGATCCCACCAATCGAAAATGGAAAAAGTAGACTACGAGGAATGCAGAGCATGTGCGGAGGATGCTGAGACGCTAGGACTTTACCTATTCGAATGCCCAGCCTACAGCTGCATGCGGTGGTGAGATGTTTTTCACAGCTCTCATTGTTCGGGTTTATGCGACCTTGGGCAGCTGGGTTGAGAATCAGGGTTTTACGAAATCCACTGAGTTGCTGGTTGTAAAAGGTTAATTTGGTTAACTTTCAGGAGAACAATGTGGTTAATGATGAGCTAAGTGCGGCCGCCTATGGTCTGGCATTTTTGCCATATAAGAAATGAAAACCTAACAGCTGGATCAAATTATAGTTTTTGAGAGCATATCACGCTGGGAGTTAAGTTAAAAAAAAATGGATAGCGTAATTGTACAACTGATCTGCATACTCTGAGCCTTCGTGCCATAAAGTCTAGTCTCCAATCAAATATTGTCTAACGACTAGCTTAGGTTAGGTTAAGTCATAGAGTTGATCCAAAATCTATGAACTCAATTTGGACATTAGCCCACTGTGTCAGCCATAAACTCATAATGTCTAATGGTTCTAACGGTAAACTTATAAATATATATATGTATATCTCCCGTTTCTTCTTCGAGTTTCTTACGTAAAATTTAAGCAATGAATTGAACCAGTCCGGTAAATTTTCCATCTGCAAGGTGATCACATGACTACCTAGTTGAGTTCAATATTCATACATACTTTCATAAGTATGTACCTTATATTTGTTGCAAGTTTATGATCCGTTGGCATCGCCTAATGTGCGCAATTGACACGTTGACATTCGACGTCAGCCAGGCGGCCAACAACGGTACATGACGCTGCGTCTACGCGCTCAGGGGCGTCCATCAGGCAACAGCAGCTGATTACAGTGAGTAGCGTCGTTCACACAGCCTTCTTTGGACTAACCGAGACTGACACACATTGACGGTTGTTTGATGGATGCGTGTACGTGTCGTCATAACGATGCCACCGCGTTGTCGCTTTGCCGTTTGCCGTTTGCCGTTAGCCAGCGCTGCCACTGTTGCTATTTTCTTCGCGATGCTGCACGTCTCGACCAGTGTGTCAGATGTAAGTGAAATTTAGCGATGTGTGTGCTATATGCGCTCCTTGTAATATTGAATTTGCCCCATATTTGTTGTTACATAGCTAAATGTGTGTGTGTAGCTGTGTGTGGTTGTGTGTGGTTGCGAGCGCGCGCGTACGTGTATATAAAATATGGAATTTCCTTCTAGTTACGTGTACATTTTTTACGCTTTTCCTTTGAAGTACACACACACACGCATGCACACGTTGCATGTACAAGTACCGTTATAGTTATAGTCATTTGTAAGCATCTTGTGCGGCGCCATCAAAGTCAAAAGACAGCGACGGCGGAATTTATGACATCGAATGTGTCCATCAACAACCACCCAATTTTCCACCCATCCAACGCAACAACAAGGACAACAACAACACGTACCAACAGTTACATATGTATATAAGCGACCATGTGGCGTCGCGTCCCGTTATTACATGTAATGTATTGTAATTTTATAATTTGTATGCGTCTCGTGTCTTCGTTCCTAATACCCACACACGCATAACGGTATGCCTTTTAACACATTTGCCTTAAGTGAAATTGATTTTTTTTCTCACAGCATTATAACAATATAATTATTTTACACTTAAACGTTGGCATTTTTCAATCGCATATGCAACACTCGTAAGACTCATGATAGGAATGCATAAAAGGGCGTAAGGTTTAGAGAACCGGCTGAGTGGATATGCCCGGAATTTGAATTTGAACATCTAATAAAATTGCAAATATCTGCGCAGAAATGTTTGGCGCTACACCCGATGCCATTATGTGTGGAACTCGATTTCTTTTGTATGTCCAGCACTGGCACGCTTGCAGAAGTCCAGATGCTGAAACCAATTTTCGACGGTTCTCAAGCATAAATTGGCCAATTGACTACTGCAATTTCACGTTCGATATTCGTACGAAGTTCATCAATCGTCGCTGGCTTGTTGGCATAGACCATAGACTTGACGTTCCCCCACAGGAAATAGTTTAACGGCGTCATATCGCACGACCGAGGCGGCCAATTGCCTGGGCTTTTTCGTGAGTTAACACATTCACCAAACGTGGTTTTCAATAAATCGATTGTGACATACGCTGTGTTGCTTGTGGCGCTGTTCTGTTGGAACCACATATTGTCCAAGTCCATATCATCCGATTCGGGCCAAAATTATTCGGTTATGATTGAGCGGTAGAGATTTTCATTCACAGTAACATGCCGGTCTTGATCATCACAAAGGAAGTGCGACTCAATAACGCCGCCGGCTTTCGAACCGCATCAAACCGTAATTTTTTTTGTGATGCAATGGTGACTCATGGAGTACATGTGTACTGCCTGACCAATAACGTATATTTTGCGTATTGACGAAACCATTCAGCGCGAAATGAGCCCCATCGCGGAAGATGATTTTTCGATGAAAATTCGCATCATTTTCAAGTTATTGCTCAGCACAATTCACGAACATACGACGATTCTGGTGGTCAAGCCACTTCAGTTCTTGCGTTAATTTGATCTCATTAAAATGTAGGCCAAGATCTTTTCGTAAAAATTCGCCACAATGAAGTCACAGAGAGGCCAAACGCTTGAGAACGACGTGTGAGAGACTGATTTGGCTCTTCCTCAATTGATGCTCTCGGCAGCAATATTCTCGACACTACGGGCACTTCTTTGTCTCACTGGCACGGGAACAGTTTTTACTGTGCCTGTGGATTCAAATTTTTCCACTGGACGCACAATTGTTGATCTGACAGGATGATTATGACGACCATAAATTGGACGTAGCACTTGGACGTAGTACTCTTAAAATTAAGGTCACTGACTCCGAATTTCGGTAGTAAACTTATATAATTTCGACTCACTGCTAGATCGTATGTCTTTCCATGATGAAATGGCAAACCTTACGAAGGAGATATGTCAAAAGAGCGGAAAAAATATAGCGTCGCTTGCTGTCCCTATTGGTCTACTTTTTGTAGCGTTCCTGTGAAAAATCCCTATATATAGATATTACATTTAAAACACTCTAAAGATTTAAAGTCCCAATGAAGAGAGAAAGATAAAGGATAAAACCATTGTTTTTCCAATACATGGCTTTAGTATTCTGTAACTCGCGTTCTATAAGTACGATCGAATTGCGTCATTACTCCTCAGTCGTTGTAAGTTAAACCAAGTTTCTTCCAGAAAATTATAAACTTGGCTTTATTTATTGACAGACTCATCCTTCTTTTGTATTTAATTCTTCGGCTTAGCAATTTTTTCGACGATGATATCTTGCAAGATATCTTGGAATTGCAATGAAAACCTCTTTTGAAGATCTTTTCCTACACCTAACAATATTTTGATCGCTTCACATTCGTCAGAAAGCTTAGTTCAAGCCACATCTACTTCTTTCTTCTTAAAAAAGACGAGCTGGGAAGAAACTTCTATAATCTATTTATGTATTTATAAAGTAATATGATGGTAAAAAAATAATATTAAACTAGGAGTTCTGTTCAAAATCGTTTACAATATTAGGTTTACTGTAAATTGACTTAAAAACCGGAGTTCTCGAAAACCCACTTTACCAATGCGTCTATTCAAAAATCAATTATCTCAAGTTATAGTATCGGTATGACTCAAACCATGTTCTAGGCAAGTCCAAATGTCTTCTGTATATCTACATAGGTTATAGGCAACATAACATTACATACGTTTCCATCGCAGAAATCCTCTAAATCACTTCTCTCTTCAATCTTTTAGCATAACCAACCATTACTTTTCTTACTTGCAGAACCTGCTATAATGCTAATCCGTGACCTGAGGCGCTCATGAAAGAGCAGCTGCTGGAGATTACTGTTCTATTAGCACGTGTCATACGAAACTGGTTTCAGAACAAACGCAGCAAAGACAAGAAGAAGACCATACAAATGAAACGGTATGTAGAGTTCACCAGCCTTCTCGACCATTAATCCTATAGCAAGAGGAATAATTTGAATGCAAGTTTTTTTCTGCTTTGCGTTTATAAGAGGGACGAAGCCCGGTTATGGCGCCATGCAGGGCATACTGATGACAGTGGGTTCGCCGGTGCGCCAGGATTCGTTGAAATTGCAGGACATCGCTGAACAATAACCGTTGGGAGTCATTTCAATAAGGCTTGAGGTAACAAAAAAAAAAAAATTATGGACCGAATTTCCATCTGAACTCCACTACTGAATAATGAAAAAACCGATCAATTTATTAAGCGGATGCTTACTGGTCATGAAATGTGGGTCACCTAAGACAACGCCAAGTGAAAACAGTCGTGATCGGATCTCGTCTAGTCAGCGCAAACGGTGGTCAAACCAGAATTTATGGTCTGGAAGTTTTTTCTATTTGTTTTGTGGGTTTGACAGGGAATCTGCTACTATGAACTGCTCTCTTACGGCCAACCTGTTAAATTGGACCTCGACTTCCAACAATTGTAACGCCTGAAGGAAGCAATCATTTAGAAATGCTGATCTTTTCCAAATAGGAGAGGAACTGTGTTCCATAAGAACAACACCAGGCTATACACATCGATATTGAATCGACAGAAGTTTCGGTAACTTTGTTGGGATGTTCTAATGAATCCACCATATACGTGTAGTCCGGAACTGGCACCAAGGTTTTAAGAACTGTTCCTTTATCTTTACTATGGCGAAAAATTTGGCTGGTTAAAAGTTCTCTTCAAGAAAAGCTTATGAAAATCGACATACCCAGCTAATAAGGAGAGGGTATCTATGAGAGTCACATTAATAAAATGGCAAGAAGTTTTCGAATATAACGGTGCATATTTCATTTTATGTTTGTTAAGTCTTTCAAGTCTTTATATAACGAAAATCTTTCATATATCCCTACTTAACTAAAACTTAGGGAACATTTTAGAGTTGAAAACGCAAATTGTTTGGCTTTCAACTTCAGTCACTTGTCAATAAATATTTTCTATAAAGGAGAAATGAAAATATAAATCAAAGGAAAAAATATTTGCAGTTTACCAGTTAAATTAAAAATTCTTAGCGATACAATCAGATTTTTGTATCAAGTAACGACCGTCAGCCTCTTGTCAACAACCGAAGTGTGAAATGGTTAAGACCTGTTGCGTAAATGCGCCCAAACAGACAGCGACGTCGTCGACTGCCGCCAAAGCTTCGTACAGCCGAAATGCATTTATGCATTTTCTAAGCGAATATCGGCGCGTCTGCAATCGCCGATCGCCAGCGTGGTTGACCGCCACGGAAGCCGGCGAGGTATGGTCGCGTATGCCACTTAATGATAAGTACTGTTATATTGAGGCCGCACGCAACGCTGGTTACGTGTATACGGCACGTGATCGTCGCATGAATCGCGTGATGCGTCATCTGCGTAAGTCGCTGACAGATAATGAACATCGCGTCAATTTGATGGAACTCTCATTGGCCGTCAAGCAGATGCAGTTGTGGAAACGTAGAACGCTGGATGAAATGTGTCGACGCTGATGAGTCTTTACGACAGCTTAAATACGCTAAAGTAAGGGTTGTCAGCAATGTTAGTAATCTTGTGGGTGTTGATGTGTATAACATTCGGTAATGTCTCGTTTTTTGTGTTAAATGTAAATTTTACGTTGTAATTAAAAAGGAAACGTCCTAAATATATTTTTTTATAAAATAAAATGGAGAGCGTATTGAACTGAAAAGTAAGGTAATCCCGAAAATTAAAGAAATAATTCTAAATGTCCGTTAGTTTCATAGTTGATTTAAGCGGTGGAGATTGTGAGAACCAAACTTAGGCAGGTGGAACGCCGGTTATTTGTGAAGCCAAACATTTCTCGACCTCGAGTGTAGGTCTTCCTCTTACTCTGTTTCCCCCGGCGGGTACTGCGTCGAATACTTTCAGAGCTGGAGCGTTTTCGTCCATTCGAACGCGCTTGCTCTGGCCAGTTCCTCTGCTTCACAGTTACCAGACATGTCACTATATTCCAGAGCCCAATGCAGGTTTATCGTGAAATATGATGTTAGATCATGGTTAAAGCATGCGATTAAAGCATGATTTCATTATCTTTGACGACCCTAAGGGATTATCTGCATTTATAACTATTTTCTTTTTTGTCAGAGCAAGATGGTTTTCTTTAATTTTCGTGGCTTCGTTTGGAAACAGTGCTCTGGTATAAGGAAGGCGATTTTGGCATCTAACTTTGTTGAAGAGACACCACCTTTCACTCGATTATCTAGTTTGGACACATCCGTATAGATGCTTTTCCCTGCGTCCCCGTCCAAGTTTCCTTGAAATGCCTTTCGAAGGAAGTAAACGCCCAGAAACGGACAACTTTGACCCAATAGTGATGAATTTTGCGTCATCAGACAACGCCAGGCAACACATCTCGAGAATGACTCGCCAGAAGCTCTGGGAGCTTGGTTGGGATGTTTTTTTTTGTTTTCAACTACTAGTCGTGCCGTAGCAATAAGTGATTACTTGCTGTTTGTCTACATGTCGAATAATTTTGTGGATGAAGTTCAACTCAAGAGAAGCTTTTGAAAACCGACTGTTTGTTGCCCATAGGGATAAGGGTTTCTATGAGAGTGACATTATGAAACTAGAAATTATTGAAACGAGACCTTTAATTTTATTAGACCTGCAATCTACTTGTGTTAGGTGCGCAACTAAGTTTTCTTTTTTTAATGAAAACGCACTTTTATTGTTAAGAAATGCTTAAAGTATTCGATGTGTTTCCCAACGTTAGTCACATCTTTCTGGCAAAGCTTGAACATCATTACGGTAAAACTAATCATCTTATGATGCCAAGCAAGAACCAAGCCAAAAAGCTGTCGCTGTCGCCTTGTGAGTGGAACTGCTTCTGAGACATAATATGTGCCATCGAACGGAACCAATTATAATCGGACGGTTCTCTCTCTGGGGAATATGGCGGATGGAGTAGGACTTCCCGTTAAATCGTTTTCAGGAAGCTTTCAACGTGTTTGGATACGTGAAACCCAGTGTTGTCATGAAGCAGAATAACTTTTTCGTGCCTCTCCTGGTATTGAGGTCATAAAGAACCCATGTTTCTTTGTTTCTGAATCTTTCCCAGGTTATGTAGTCGCTTTGAAATGGCTTGGCGGGTGATTCTTGGTATTGAAACAACCTCTTTTTGCATTTGACATGGATCCCACGTTCGCTTCGGTTCACATATTGCTAACATAATCGGCCTATTGAATGTACTATTCGCAACACTCCCATCTTGAGACCCAGCAAACATTATTGGATAATATTTGACCGAATAGACCACGTCCAGCACACAGTGAAGAAAATATAGCAGCCGAAGGCCGCGGATAGGCAATTCGGCAAGAACTGAAGCAAGCGACATCGCTCCGCTCTATGAGCTCTTAAAAAGTTCCAAACAGATTCGACGTTTTTGAGCCAAATTTTGTTCAGCGATGAGGCCTATTTGTGGCTGGGTATGTAAACTAGCAAAATTGCCGCATTTGAGACGAAGTGCGACCTAAAGAGATTTAGGAGTTGCCATTTCATCCAGGAAAAACAACGGTTTGGTGGTTTTTTGTGTGGAATCATATATTTCTTCAAAAATGGAGGCGGTGAGAACGTAACCGTCAAAGATGACCGTTATTGTGCCATGATAATCGACTATTTGATGCATAAAATTGAAGCCCGTGATCCCGGCGACATTTGCTTTCAATAAGGCGGCACCACTTTCCGCACATCGCATCAACCAATGGATTTATTGGGAGATTACTTCGTTTTGGGCTGGTCGATTGGCTGCCCAAATTGTGTGATAGCACGTCGTTAGACTCTTTTCTGTGAGGATATATAAGTCTAAAGTCTATGCGAATAATTTTGCTTCGATTCAGGTCTTGGTGCAAAACATCACGCGTGTCATTCGGCAGTTACCAGTCGAAATACTTAAACGAGTCATCGAAACTTGGACTCAACGGATGGATCATCTGAGACATAGCTGTGACCAACATTTGAAAGAGATAATCTTCAAAAAATAAAGGCCAAAGAATGTTCTATCGAATGATAATAAACATTCCACATCAATTTTGAAGTTTCTGTGTTTTTTCTTTAAAAAAGCAGGGAACGTAGTAATGGAACACAGTTTTTCTTCAAATGTCTAGGTTAAGTTTATCCCGTTTTGGATATATCAGAATCGATCACCACTAACTTCAAAACCACCCAACATTAAACTTTAAAACTTCTTAGAATCGGTTTTTTCCCATATGACAGTAGTCAATTTTAGCTGACGCGCCAGTAGTAAATCCCTACATATACGCGTAGACATATTTGTGACGAAGTTTGTGCGAACATAGTATATTTGTACCCAAGCTTTGGCAAATGTCTTTCGTTATGTAATTTCCCCCCGAACGCATGTGGAAATTTTGTTAATTTTGCATTTTTTGATGTAATTTATTGCCACATGATTTGTGTGCGTACGAAGGCAACAGCATGTGGCATGTCTTCGCTGCACATATGTACATATGTACGTACATATATTCGTACACATTTGGGGCACATCTTTAAGCAACGACCGTCAACTGTATAACTGGCACGTAAGTTAGTGCGTGCCACTTAAATTTCATGCAACATATTTTGCATTTGCATTTTTAGCTGCTTTTTCCCTCTCGTTTCCGGTTTCCGGCTGCCTAACGTACGGCGTGCGGCGCCCGAGCACCACAGGTGCCTCCTGTGGCAGTTGTGACAAGCTGTAGTGAATTTCTATAAAGCAGAAACGAAAATATTTATTCCACCACATTCGGAGCGCCGTCGAGCTGCCACAGGCAATGATGCAACTACGCAATATGGCAACAGCTCGTTTACCGCAATTTTATCCTTTTCTCAGTTCTGCTGCTGTGTGGCAGCTGTGCGCCACAATGGCAATGCAACAGTCTCGGCGTCAGCGCAAAGGGTAGCAAGTTGCAAGTTGCAAGTTATGTGCATTGCTGTCAAGTGCTTTGCATTTCGCCTGCCACATTTAATTTGTTGCTTAGGAATTTCATTATATTCTGCATTGTTGTTTATTTGATGCTTGCCACCTAATCGCTTTACCTTTCGCATGCTTGCAAACGTTGAAAAGGCATATTGATTTTCCTTTCACTCACTGTGTATGTGAGTTAAGGTGGGTGAGTGATCGAGCTATTCACTGGCAAAAGCAGTTCGCAATAGCTCCAGCTTTACTCGGAAAAAGCTACTGTTAAACCGTTTACTGACTGAATCACTGGGTGGGCGTTGAAGACTTCATTTCTTCGCTAATTAAAGAGCTTTGGCTTAACCGACCTTGAGTTTCTTATGCAACTTCGACCAAATTTTGCTGTCGTTGAGGCAATGGCTGTTAATGTAATAATAGAGTTAGCGCTCATCCAGTCATGAACCTTGTAGCGTCTTCCAATGGAAGTGACTGTTGATTGTAATAACTGCAAAGCTGATGAACAATAGATCAAGTATTTCCGTCTTACTAGTCGCAGAATAGGAATAAGTAGGAACTCCGCTGTGTTCGTAATTCGATTTTCCTGTTGATATCGGTAAGCTCTGTCCAGCTAATAGTAATTATGCAGGTGCTTCTAGCCCAGGGTATATCTTGCAGTGTCTAATGAACATTATGCTCTCAGCAAAGTTTAAGTTTTCATAGTTGTAAAGGCTCTACTAAGGATAAGTTCCCTTACGACGAGCTTTTATCTGTATTCACAATAGACTATATATACTATTCTGGGTGTGATCACATCGCCGTCTAGGAAATCTGCCTACTTAACATCACAATATTTAGTGCTTACAGAAGGCAGTGGTTCAGTGCTCCGCAGTTGCTTGAAGCAATGTACTCTAAAGGAGCGCCTGAAGTTTTGGATAACCAGCAAAACAGAGTATACTTCAAAAGTACTGAAGCAACGGACTCAAAAGGAACGGCTTCAGTTTTGGAGTATTATTCAAACAGAGTCTCTTTTAAAAGTTCTGTCTGGTAAATTTGATGCTGAACACACCAAAGAGTTTTCACTTTTAGAAAAGAGAGATTTAAGGAACGTTGTATCGGTATCATATCTCTAAGATCCCACCTTCAGAAACTTGGTAAAATAGAATTGGCAGAATGCAGCCCAGCCTACAGCTGGTTGAGGCTGGATATCTTCGAAGGCGTCTAATGTTATAATATAAAGGATATTTGCTAAATTTGAAAAGAATCAGGTATTTTATCAAATCCACTGAGTTTCTAAGTAGTGTTTAACTGGTTACAGCTATGTGGAAAATGTGAGGACTGTCACCAAAAGTGATGTTTTGGATCTATGAATCCGTGGTCAATCCAATAATGTTCTATGGTGTATTCGTGTGGTGGTCGTTGCTTGAAAAGGCTAGAACGTATCTACACCAACAATAGCACTTAATGCCATTTTACAATGAACTGCAGCCTCAGTAAAAGCTTGGAAAATTAAGCAGTTTGAACGCTGAAATTCTCTCTTCCTTCAACTGCATTCCTGAAAACTTAAATCAGTGTGTCGCAGAGGCTAAATATTGCTACTTTTTTTGCTCACATATCATCGAGAGATATATGGATGGGGAGGAGCCATTGAAGAAGAATGAGTTTTTTCACGGATGGGTTAAAGCTTGGAGGGAAGGTTGGAGGAGCTTTCTGTAAGAAGTGTAGTGTTTTTCAGGCAGGAGTGGTTGCTATGTTGTTGTTGTTGTATTCTGCCGATTTGACAGTCCTTGGCCGAATAAAAATCCGGGTCCGTTCTGGTTACGTAGACCCGACTGTCGTGAGAACGGGGAGTGGTTGCTATTAACGTGGCTGGTGGACGCATTGCAACGAAGTGCAATCTCTTCCCAGAAGGGTAGTATTTAGTTCAACAACAGAGCGGCAGTACTAGCCAGGGACCTCTACCTGTGCGCTCAATGCTTGCTAAATAATGTCTGACCTCACCAGAGATAGAATCAAGCTGTTTCATCATCAGACTCGTTTGGGTACTTGGTAGCTGACGAGCTAGCCAGATAGAGCATCCGCATCCTTGAATATTGCAATGGGACCGAGTTGAATCTCTTTTATCATATTTCTTTCTAACATCGGATTTATGGATCTCGCGTGAACGAAACAGGTGTTGATGTGTGACTAGCTTTGGGCGACTACGAGATCTTTCTGGCCAGTGTAGACTACACGAGGTCTATTGAGCTACTTGCGCTTAGCAAGTACCTCGTTGAAGTTTGTACTGGACATTGTTCTACAGGCATCCATGCGACTAGACTAAACATATTATCGGACGCAAGTTTTAAAAGTTATATATAGCGTGGTTATCAAGAAACTTTCTCCTCTGTTGTTCAGCTTTTAAGGACTGAAGATGAAACATTTTGGCAGTCTTAACTTCAGCGCACTAAGAGACATAGCCCAAACTGGCATTCTTCTTCTTTATTGGCGTAGATACCGCTTACACGGTTATAGCTGAGTTTACACCAGCGCGCCAGGTTCTCTTCCTTTTCGCTGTTTGCCGCCAATTGGAGATTTAAAGTGTATACAGGTCCTTATCCAACTAGTCTTTCCAGCGAAGTTGGGGTTTTCCTCATCCTCTGCTTTCCCCGACGATTACTGTGTCGAATACTTTCAGAGTTCGAGTTTTTTTCATTCATTCGGACGATATAACTTAACCAGCGTGGCCGCTGTCTCTTAATTTGGTGAACTATGTCAATGTCATCGTATGCCTCGTACAGCTCACTGTTCCATCGGCTGCGTTATTTGCCGTTGCCAATGTGCAAAGGACCATAAAACTTTCACAGAACCTTTCTCTCGTAAACTCGTAACGTCGACTCATCATTGTTATCGTCCATGTCTCTGCACCATATATCAAAGCAGGACGTTGATAATAAGTGACTTGTTAGAATTTGGTTTTTGTGCGTCGTAAGAGGGCTTTACTCCTCAATTGCCTACTCAGCACATATACTTATACTTATAGGCTGTTAAGCTGGAATAAACCATTTTCTGATTCCGAAGTTTGTATTAAATTAGTGGTAAATTATTATAATAATCAATATTACACTACGTCCAAACAAACTGAACTTAATTTAACAGCTTTAGCAGACTTTGGGAATGTCAGACCTTTTGGCAGTTTTCTTTTTACTTTAAAGCGAAAAACTTTCTGATATCCTACCTAACCTGCAAAATTTTTCACTTCGTACGTCTTTGGATACCTACATATTGTTGTTATTATTGTTGTAATTGTCATGTTGTTTTTGTGTATATTTGTAAACAGGAGCAACGAGGCAGCTTTGGCATTTTTCGGCAGCATCAACATTCTGTGCGTCATTCCAACGGAAAAAAGGGTAGCAAGAACGAAGGACACGACAAAGCAGACGTCTGCCGTTATAACCTGTGCATACGCCTTGAGTGCTGAAAGCTGCCGTCATTGTGTCGCTGAGCTGTAGATATTTCGTGTCATACTGCTTCAGTTCGGCCAGGGTCAGCTTCGGAAGCGTTTTATGATTTTATTTTTCCACTTTTCGTTTGCACATTTTTTATGCGATTGCTTTGACTGTGATTTTAGCGTTTGCTCGCAGTAAACTTTTCCTTTTGTTTTACTTTTTTATAGGGTCTTTACTTAAATACAGCCGCAATTTTAGTCGTACCGACAAGCGGTACGAGTACGTGTAATAACACGAGTAGGACACAAAGCAAATATTGGGTTGTGGCAATATGAAATCTAACGGTATTTCCGACAATGCAATGACAAAGCGAAGCTAAACAAATTTGCCATTGCAAGAAAACAATGAGTGTTAAAAAGTTAGTAGGTAAAAGGAGAAGCAGGCGAAGAAGAAGCAGAAGAAGAAGAAAAGAAAGCAGCATTGAGCAGCAACTTGACTCATTTATCTGCGTCCACTATACGAAACTTTTAAGAAGGGCTTTGTGCCTCAACGTCGCTCGGTCGACAAGTGTACACTGTGTACACACGCAAGGGAAGCGAGCGAGGCTAGTCTGCGCACACACAAGTGGCGGATGTGGATTTTTGTTTGTGTTGGGTTTGGGCGAAAAGTAGCGTCGAAGAAGGCAATGAAGCTTTCATGGATAAAAGACTTGAGTGCAATTCTCTTTGTTATTGTGCTGGAGGGCTCCAAGGAATTTGTAAAGCTAAAATAAATTTCAATTTGGTGTGAGTGTAATAGAAGTATATATGAGTATAAGGCGAAATGGTGGTGAAGTATGAAGTTGGCGGAAATTAGGCTCGAATTGATAAATTTGTTTTGAAAAAGCTAAAAAGTTAATAGCAAGAACATTAAAAGATGGAAAATTATTTTTAACTTGGATTTTTATTCAAAAATTGTATTTTGGAAAGAAAATATTTTTTAGTAGCTCTAGTGATGAAGCAAGTGACCAGCTTGACGATTTGAGATGATTTAACAATAAATGTCTGGCTGTCCATAGGTATGTATATATACGAGTAAGCTCCTCAGTTTTTGGGATATCGATCTGAAAATTTGCAAATTTCCTTTTCTCACCAAGAAGCTGCTTTTTTGTTGCAGGCGTCAATTTCGGACCACTATAGGATATAGTTGCCATACAAACTGCCCTCTCAAAATCAAGTTCTGATACGAAAAACTTTTTTGATTGACAAGATAACTTTACGAAATTTGGCACAGATTATTACTTCAGAGGGGTGCTAAAATCTCTAAGCAAATGGTTCAGATCGGACTGCTGTAGCATATAGCTGCAATACAAACTGACCGTTCAAAGTTGTCTCTTGTATGAAAAACTTTTTTATTTGATAAGGCAACTTCACGAAATTTGGTATAAATTATTATTGCAGATATTACTACAATCTCCAAGCAAATTGCTTATATCGGAATGCTATAGCATATAGCTGCCATACAAACTGACCGTTCAAAGTCAAGTTCTTGTATGAAAAACTTTTTTATTTGACATCATATCTTCACGAAATTTGGCATAGATTGTAATTTTTGATAGTGATATAATCGTCAAGCAAATGGTTCAGATCGGACTGCTATAGCATATAGCTGCCATACAAACTGACCGATCAAAATCAGGTTGTTGTATAAAAAACTTTTTTTTTGACAAGATAAATTCACGAGATTCGGCATAGATTATTATTTCAGGTAGTGCTACAATCTCCCAGCAAATTGTTCAGATCGAAATACTATAGCATATAGCTGCCACACAAACTGACCGATCAAAATTGTCTCTTGTATGAACAACTCTTTTATTTGACAAGACAACTTTACGAAATTCGGTATAAATTATTACTTCAGATAGTGCTACAATCTCCAAACGAAATATTCAAATCGGATTACTATAGCATATAGCTGTCATACAAACTGACCGATCAACGTCAAGTTCTTGTATGAAGAATTTTGAATAATTCGCCAAAAATGAACATGCTTTTGACATTCTCTCCGTGGATTATTTATTTATTATTTTTTTATTATTAAAAGTTAAGTCCAGCAAAGTCCGAAAAAATGCCAAAATGCATATGGCACTAAACGAAAAAAAAAATAAAATTTTATTCATCAAATTGTCATGTCACGTATATGCCACGGGGTACACATGTCTGTGCCATATCGACACACGTACATAAGCGCACATTTTTGTTGAAAGAAATGAGCTAAAATGATGCCGATGAGTTAAACAGAGCGCAACGAAAAGTCAATTCAAGTGGATTTTATTTTTAATAGCATATTTTTCAAAGCAAACAACAACAAGAACGCTGGCAGCAACAAATGCGCACGACCACCACATTTGTGCACAAATACACTCACTAACAAACACAAACGCCACAAAGCATAAACAGTTATGTGCACAAAAAAAGCTGGAGCTAAAGCTGACGCGCACGAATGTACGTAGATAAAATCAGTGTGCGGAAAATTTTGGAACGCAAGGAAGACGCCGACGCTGACGCTGATAAACGAAGTTTGAAGAAAATACGCTGAACATGGCAATAAAATAAGTCGAACGAGCAGGATGCTAAAGATGAGGAGCGCCGGCATTATCTGATGAATAAGCCGCAGTCGCAGCCGCCTCCATTGCCGTCGACTTAGTTGCGGCGGCAGCGGCGCTAGGCGACTTCCGACAATGATGACAAGGGTGCTTTGCTGCTTCACTGACTAAATAAAATTGGAATTTATTACTTTAAAGCGGGCGCAACATGAGCGCCGCAAAACATACATACATACATGTACATGAACACACATACATAGACATATACAAACATATGTACATGCTGTGCAGGAGTGGGTTGCAGCAATGGGGAGGCACGCATTAGCAAGTCGCCGTAGATAAGCAGTAGAAGAAGCGCTGTAAAGCGCAGAAGAAAGGATTTGCAAATTTATGTGCGTGAGATTAAATTGGCGCTTGAAGTTCATCGAAGGAAATTGCAAGAAAAAACGCTGAAGCGTAGGAAAATGCGCTGGCTGCCTTGGCAATGAAGTTGATTTAAGTGAAAGCGGCGGTTTTGCAGTAATTTGAAGACATTTTATGTAGTCGTTGAGCAATCTGCAAGTAAATTAGATTCTACAAAAAACAAAAAAAAAATAGCGTCATGCAATTTTACAGTAAACTTTATTTTGTGCAGAATTTTTTAACTATTTTGAATACGGCGACTCTCTTCTTTATTTCTAAATTTTCCAATATTTATCATTAAACGTATATACATCTTATATATATCTCATTTGCAAAAAAAAATGTATAATCTTGTCTTCCTTGTTAATAATATTTATAACGGATGATCCACGTAGAGGTACTTTGGACTTTTTTTACAGATCATGCATGTCAAAATAATCGGCCTACTGACCGTACTATTCGCAACACCATCACCCATCTTAAGACCCAGCATTCATTATTGGATAATATTGCCTTAGCTTTATATGAAAATGTACACCAAGACCGTGGAAGGCCGTTTCGGTCAGGTCGCTGCAACTCGGACTGACGTATGGAACATCTTGGCGCATTTTACGTCAAGATCTTAAATTGAAAGTGTACAAAATACAGCCGATCGATCTTCCCAAGCGACATCGCTTCGTTCTATGGGCTCTTGAAAAGTTCCAAGAAGATTTGACGTTTTTGAGCCAAATTTTGTTCAGCGTTGAGGCTCATTTCTCGCTCATTGGGTATGTAAACCAGCAAAATTGCCGCTTATGGGACGAAGAGCAACTTGAAGAGTTTCAAGAGCTGTCATATTATCCAGAAAAAAATATTGGATTGGTATGGTTTATGAGCCATATGAGGCCATATTTCTTCAAAAATGATCCCAGTGAGCACGACACCGTCAGTGACGATCGTTAACGCGCTATGATAACCGACTATTTGATGCCTGAAATTGAAGCTCTTGTTCTCGGCGACATTTGGTTTCAACAAAACCGTGCCACTTCCCACACGTAACGTCAATCAATGGATTTATTGAGTGAACGCTTCAGTGAGCAGAAATTTTCACGTTTGGGACGGTCGATTGGCCACCAAGATCGTGTGATATCACGCCGTTAGAAGTTTTTCTGTGGGAATATGTAAGGTCTAGAGCCTATGCAGACAATCTCGCTTCGATTCAGATCAAATGATGATTCAAAACATCATGCGTGTCATTCGCCAGTTACCAATCGAAATGCTCGAACGATTCTTCTTGGAGAGGTTACCTTATGCGCCTTCTTAGAGATCGCAGGTTAAGACAATGTATCTTATACAAGTGTAACAGAAGAACTAGCGCATCGGTACGTAGAAGCCGTATTTCGCACTAGGTTAGCTTAGACCATTGTAGGGGATACGAAGAATCCTTTCGAGAAGAGAATGCCTACAGAGTGTAGTATTATCCCCCTTATTATGGAGCCCAATGGCAGAGCTCCTTGGGCTCCAAAACACCAATGAGATATATTGTCAAGCGTAAGTGGACGCCAACGTAATATTATGCCAGCGAACTCTGCGATGTTCTGGCAAAGGGATGGTACAGTACGGTTGGACTGAACTCATGGCAAACGACCATTGTCTTGTCTACCAAAGACGGTCTCTACCGAGCATTAGGAGCTTATTCTTTGGCGACAGAGAGTTGAATATGGCTTGGGTGCTGAAAGATTTGGGTTTCACTTTGGATTACAATCTTCGGTGGAAGCATTATGTGGAACTGACCGTGCTCAAAGGCCGAAATGCATTTGCATGGCTGGGAAATCTGTGAGATCGATTGTTTCGTATGGAGCGGTCGCAAGGGCTTCGAAAGAATTGCAAATTTTGGTAGGATTTCAACTATCGTAACTACAAGGACTTGCCTGGGTCTGCGTATCGGGTGCAATGCGTAAATGTTCAGGCCCACACTAGAAGTCATGCTGGAACTCACACCGCTCCACTTAGGAAATCAAATAGCAAACCATACAATGCTTCAAATTACAGCAGAAGGGTATGGCAAAAGGAGGCTTATTTCTTCCCAGCAAATGAAGGTCTTAAGTAAAGAAACAGCACTGGTTCTTCTTCCCAGTTGGCAACAACTCACAGACACACAAATCTCAGTTACATGTGGCATTCTTCGCTGGGTACTACAAGCTCAAGAATCACCTATTTAATGTGGGTATACCCTCTTTTGGAAATTGAGCGAGATGGAGTCAAAAGCTCCTGAGTACCGAGATAGTAGACTGCACGGCCGTGATGTATATATTCAAATAGGGAAATCTATATCTATATCTATATCTATATCTATATCTATATCTATATCTATATCTATATCTATATCTATATCTATATCTATATCTATATCTATTATATTCTATATCTCATATCTATATCTATATCTATATCTATATATATCTATATCTCTATCATATCTATATCTATCTATAATATATCTATATCTATATCTATATCTATATCTATATTCTATATCTATATCTATATCTATATCTATATCTATATCTATATCTACAAGTATCTATATCCATATCTTTTTCATCATCTTTACCTTGCCTTGAGTGTATCAAATAGTGGATTTTGTAATATTTATGCTATAAGTACATTTATGTAAAGCTTCTTTGAAATACCCATTTTTAATGTATTCAAAACAAGTCTTGAGCTCTGTTACCTACACACCACTAATACTAACCACTGCCAGATGTCACGACGACGAAAGCTCGACAGCTTTCCCTCTGTGTCATGTAACAATTTGTCATTACACATTTGATGCCAGTCTCTCTCATTTCGTGAGGCACACACTGACGCACGCAGGATCCGAGTATGCAACATTTATTCAGCTCCTTTCACCTGTGTGCCTGCTCGCCTCGTCGCATAACGCTGGCAAGGCATTCGGTTTTAAATCAGGGATCATATTGCCATTTGAATGGACTTGTGTGTCCAATGTGGACACACTCCAACCGCCCACACAGTTTATGACCTCAATACCTAAATACCCACCATCATCAGTCTTTCTGTCTGTGTTGTCCGACTTTTTGTGTTGACTGTTCTATTTCATTTTTCATTCATTTTTTTTATTTTTTCGTTTTTGCTTTTGCAGATATTCATTTGCTGTTGTGTTGGTGTCTCAATAAATGGGGTGGTAGGTCTAAAATGGGATCCTTCAGGCTAGTTTCGGTTTGCGGTGGTGTTCACATATCACTTAGTCCTGTATATTCTGCTTTTCTAGTGCACTTATGTACATAAGCAATGTAATTGGTCTGATATTTGTTGCTCAGTATGAAAGATTAATAATTGAAAAGGCAATATACTATTGAATGAAGTTTGAAGCCGTCATGGACTCAGTGAGTAATTTGAAAATTCTTTAAATGTTATATTTTTAATTAAATCATAAGTAAATACAACTCTGTGGTTGTGGTTGCAATATTAAAATATTGTTAATTAAGTCTGGTAATTATCGATAATTCTTGATTATTAAAAGTGTGTATCGATGACATCCACAGTTTCGATTAAACAATTCCGACGTTAGAAAATCCAATGATTTGGAATTTTATATTGGCTATCCAAAATTTTCGATAAATTTTAATAGCTGAAAAGTATACATACAAGTATATCGGCGTCTAATAGTTTCGAAAATTTTATTTCTTTCGATACGTTTATATAGAAATGAAAAAAGTCGTTTTAGAAATTATCGATAATTTTTGGTAGTGAAAAAATATTTATCGTAGTCTTGCATTGTTTCGATAACTTTTGTATTAGCTTTTCCATATAATATTTTGGTGCTTTTCATATTTTCGTATTAAAAATTCTAAGCAGTAGTTATTGAATTTATCGATTAATTCGGACTGTTCAAAAATATATATCGATGTTCTCCACAGTTTCAAAAATTTTATTTTGCTGTCTAATAATTTATTTTTTTTCTATAGGTTCACATTAGTAAGTAAAAATAAAGGCTGTAAAATTTATCGATTTATCTCGATTAATTAAAAATATATAACGAGATCTTTCTCAGATTCGAAAATTCTGATTTATTTCGATTTGTTCACATTAGTAATGCACAACAGTCGCTTTAAAAACTATCGATAATTTGTGATAGCTTAAAAATATTAATCGATATCGTGCACAGTTTCGATAAATTAAAAATTATCGATAGTTATTTTTTAGTTTAAAAACACATTTTCATTAATTTCTACTTAGTCTCTTTTTGCCTAATATTCTAAATTTTTCGATATGTTCATATTAGAAACTTAAAGTTGTGGCTATAGAAATTAATGTTAACTCTTCATTATTTAAAAATGTGCACCAATGTCTGTAATAGTTTTAAAAACTTTATTTCGATATTTTAACATTAAAAATGTAAGGCAATCGTTTCGAAATTATCGATAAATTTTGATATTGATTGCAAAAAATATGTTTCGATTCTTTTTGTTTTGCTTGGTATTTTAATTTCAGAAATTCAAAGCAGTGGCTAAAACATACCGATAAATCACACTTAAAAGACAAAAAAATCGTTTCAAAAATTATCGATAACTTTCGATAGTTTAAAAATATGTAGCAATATCTTGCATATTTTCGTTAAATTTTTGTTTGGCTTTTTCTACATAAATTTTTCACATTACAAGTTATCGATAACTCTAGATGGTTTAAAAATATATATCGATATCTTCAGCAGTTTCAAAAAATCGATATTTTGACATTAAAGGTGCAAAAAAAATCGTTTTGAAACTATCGATAATTTGGTAGTTTAAAATATGTAATAGTTTCGATAGATTCTTATTGGATTTTTTGGTATAATAATTCAATTTCTATCGATATGTAAACATTGAAAACTGAAAACAGCGCTTTTATAAATGAACTTCATATTAGAAATTCAAAACAGTGGGTTTAGAAATTATCGATAAATATATCGACGACTTCCTCAATTTCGAACAATTTGATTTTTTCCGATATGTTGCTACGTCAAAACAATTATTTTAAAAATTATCGATAAATTTTGTTTGCTTAAAAATATAGATCGATGACTTCAAACATTACGTTGATATTTTGACAACAGAAATGCAAGACAATAATTTTAAAAAGCATCGATAAATTTTGTTTGCTTAAAAATATACATCGAGGACTTCATTGTGTTTATTTTCCATAAGAGGAGTATTGTCAGCAAAAAAGGTGCAATTGTTACAGTAAAAATATTTCAACCGCAGCTGATGGCGGCGCCAAGCTCAAATGGTTGCAAGAACCTCTTAGGTACCATTTATAGAGCGCGACGTCAATGGTTTCTCGAAGAGGGAGAAGCGAAGAGGCTAATGCAATGTTCCAGTTTGCTCGTGTTTCACCGTTATTTGACTGCTCGGTCGCTTGGCGCGCCGTCAACAGCCAAAAAGCATTAGCTGCAACGTCCAGACAGTTTGATGTAAATACCCACACACATACCCATGCCCATAAGCAAGTGAGGCGGCAACAACACGTCGTATGTCACTTATTTGTGTGGCCAGTCAGTCGTACATATGTGCCCTTGCGCGTCAGTGTTGCCGTGTTGCTGTGTTTCTCTCTGTTGCTCGGCAACTCCTGCCATCAGCCCTGCTCATCCTTGCATTGAATTGACAGTCTGCCGGCTTGCCTGCCGTATGGCTTTGGGCCACTAGCCGGGCATTTGTGCTGATGCATCATTGATGGCTTTTTGCATACATCACTGCTGGCCTGGAGTATCCTATGTTTTTCGCTTTACTTAATTCTTTTTTCTTTCTTTTTACTCATATATTTTGCTTTCTTTTTGAAGCATTCACGGCGTTTATTTTATATTTTTCGTATTTCCTGTTTTTCGCCATTTGATGCTTTTGTTCGCCGTAGAAATGGGCTGCAGGACGTTGTAGACAGAATTACACTGGCACTTTGGCACTCTAGTCCATGATGCTGGAGCTAGTCAACTCTGCAGCTAGTCAATGGCTAACTGTGGCGCGCACTCAGCAAATTTCTGCTGAACACAAAATGGACTAAAATTGATGATGCCACTTGATATGGTGAATGAGTTTTTCATTTATTTCTATTTGAACTATCAGTATGTACTCGTAGGTACTTGGTACTTCCGCTTCCCGGTCATTCATGTGCAACGGGAGTTTTCATTTTTCAATCGCCCACAATGCAACGAAAATTTCAATACACTTCTTTATTTCTTTGTTTCTTCTTTGCTTGTTTTCTGTTTACATTCTTCATTTGCAGTTTGGTTTTTCATTTCAGTTGGCATTTTATTCTCATTTCGTCTCGTGCATTTTCTTCCGCAGGTATTTTGTGATTTGTGCTCTGTGTGGTTATGTTGCATGCGACACAGGCGCTCGGGGCTAGTCTCCGGGCATCTTTTGCGGTACACCTGCTGTGGCGAGTCCAATGCTTGAACGTTTAATTAGCAGCACTTTGATTTGTCCGTCCTACTGTTAAGCACATCAATTCGCAAGGTTATTTGTGCAAAAATACTGGCATTTCTACTTTGATATGTCTACGTACAGTGGTGTGTAGAAAAATAGCAACACTTGCGGTAAACTGTGCGAATATATCAGTTTAAGTGGAAGAAGAGAAAGCATAGCGTCATCGAGACAATGCAGATAATCACAAGTCATTGAAAACTGTTGATTAATAGAGGTCAGAACTGCTTTTACAGCAACCACATTTTACATATGGCTCCGGCAAATTTTTTAGTGTTTTCAAACCTCGAAATAATGCTGGTCGCAAGATCTTTTATCAAAACTAAAAAAGTAAGGCCAGTATCATATCTGGTCTTATGCCGCCGGTTTTAATGGTCTCAGAGCTAAGTAGAGTCTATCAAAAATCTTAAGCTATAACCAGGCGTCTAAAAGCTGACGTGCAAATAAAGGAGATATAGGCGAGCATCGAAGAGTGGCAAAGACAATGGGATGAGGCAGAAAAAGGAAGATGGACGCAGAGGCTCATTCAGCCTGGATTGGGATACAACACGGAGAGACAGACTTTTGTCTGACGCAATACTTGACGTCTCATGGCTGTTTCAGGGAGTACCTCCACAGATTCGGCCACGATGACGACACAAAATGCTCATTCTGCAGCAGTGTTGATGAAAACGCCGAGTATATCTTTTTCCCCTGTTCGAAATATGTAGTGGAGAGAACTACCATCGTACGAATAATAAACCAAAGGAGGACGCCCGACAACGTTATAAGCCATATGCTGCAATCAAAGCTGGCATGGGAGAAAATGTGAAATTTGAGCGCTGTTGTGCAATAGTGATCCAAGAACTGAGGATAAGAGAACGACAGCGGAGAAGCTTAAGAACGACTGAATAATCTAGCAGGGAGTTTGTGAAGGGGATTTCTTGCCCAGATTGGCCCTACGAAGTAATGCCTAAGTTAGAATGACTGGTTAGAAGACCGCCATAATGACGAGTGATATGTCGATGGAGCGAAGTCAATGGAGCAGGGAGGTTGGAAGCTTTTTCAGGTATGATCAAAGCTCGGAACGCAGGGTACAGACAAAATTTTCTATAATATGGCTGCCATTTCGCATCGAAGTTCGGCGAGGTGAGCATTCACGCCGACAGCAGAACGGTAATACTAGTGTTGAGTTCGTTAACTATACGCTCAAAGTTAGTCAAGTATTATTTAATCCCAGCATCAAGCTACGACATTATCGAATTCATTTGGGTGGCTGTTCATTGCGGAATCGCAGCAAACTGTAAATTTGATTAGCTCACTCGTGGATACAGTCATGTTCCAAGTGCATCTAAGTGGGAACGAGCGGAATCCCCGATGTGATCACTGTTCACCGTGATGGACTAGGGACTTGAGTCTGTTTCTGCAAATTGCTGGGCTAAGTATAGCGATACGCTGGTTGCGGTGTAGACTGATTTCTGCACATTGACTTATAGCAAAGACTTCTGCTTGAAATATCCTCGGAAAATGTCCAATTGGTATGGATAGTTTGGAATGCGGCCCGCAATGCCAGCTTCTTTGCCTTCCAGTCTTTTCGAGCCGTCAGTGTTATGTGAGCGTGAAATCGTTCCACGCCGCCTTACTGCTGAGAGTAACTGTGAACTACTTGTAAAGTTAACCCTCTTCTTAACTTGGAAGAAGCGTCTAGTGATATGTCTTCCCCTAGGGCCTTCATTTGTTGAGACGTTGAGATTATCTTCCCTTTGCCTTTGCTCCCATTCGCGGCATGGTATGTTTTGCTACCTGTTTGATCACTAGAAGCAGCGCTGTGAGCTCCAGCATGACTTTAAGTACTGCGGTTGGGCAAGTGCGCTTTGCCCCTGAAACGCAGAAGCAAGCGAGTCTTTAGTTGAAGGCCTATCGAAGACTGCGTTTAGACCCATCACTAGATCTATTCACCTTGCATGAACTTAACAGGCTTTGGTCGACGACTAGCTTTTATACTACTCGAGATCTTTCTGATCAAAAGTAAAGTACAGAAGGTTTACTGAACTCCTTTCTTTTCTGGAGATGAAATCCTCTTCACAAGTACATCGACGTGTGTACGAACGGGATCCCCGTTGTCCTCTTGCGTTCTAGCGTTGGATCATGGACCTCGTGTGAACTTAACAGGCCTTGGTCAGAGTTCAGCTATTGTGTGATTGCGAGCTTCTTTTGACCTACAGGTAGAGTACAGGAGATCTACTGAGCTTCTTTCTTTGCTGATGAGCTCGCTAGAGACGATAGTCTTTTCACAAGTACATCGGCGTGTGTACGAGCTGGATTCCCATTGTCCTGTTTCGTTTTAGCACTGGATCTATGATCCTCTCGTGAACTTAACAGGCTTTGGTCGATGTTCAGCGAAATCGCAGAAAACTACGAAGTTGATTAGCTCGCCCACAGTGGCAGTCTTGTCCCAAGTGCATCGAAATGGGAACATTGTCTCTTTCGAACTATGGACCTCACGTGAATTCAAGAGGCTTTCGTCGATGACCAGCTTTTGTACCACCGCGCTATGCTTCTGACCTAGAGTAAAGTACCTGGGTACTACTGAGCTACTTTCTTTGCCGATGAGCTCGCTGGAGAGGATAGCCCCTTCTTAAGTACATCGACATGTGTAGCAGCTGGATTCCCATTGTCTTTTTAAGGAGTATTGTTCCAAATTATTAAATTAATTTGGCATTTATAAAAGGTTTCAAATTGGTACGAATTATATGACCATAATGCTTTACTTAGATCCTTGAGTGGTTGGTTCTGCAACTCCTTCTTTGCTGGTGTCAATGCTTTCAAGTCTTTACCATTTCATCTCTTATTCAGTGTAATATATTTACCTTGTAATATTTTAATTTTACTTTTATGCAAAATGTGAATATAAAATAAGAATTTATTACCGTGAAGCGCTGCGTGTGTCGCCGAGGGAGCGCACTCACTTGTAAATCCCTGAATAGAAAGATATTCAATATAAAGGAATCAAGTTGAGTCAACTGCACAGAAAGTGCATCAACTTGGCTTACTGGAATAACAAAGGCAAACTACCACACTGCAGCTCACTTGCTACTTAGGTATTCAAATGCAAGCATGTAAGTATGTATATGATTATGAGCGTATATGTGCGGCGGCAGAGTGTCACCACCCAGTAGTTGAAGTTGTAAGGCAGACTGTCTCGAGGCTAAGGCAAGACTAGCCCATTTCAACACAAACCAAATACTTTCGAATTTCAGTATGCTACAGGCAAGTAGAGACAGTAATCATTATTAGGCTGCGGTTGGCCAGAACTAGTAACCTAACTGCATATGTAGTGGAGTCGCTATACATAAAGTTGGGTTTTTAAGCGTGTGTGAGCAGGAGAGTGAGTGTAACTGCATCTACCTAGTATGTGATTGTGACATTTGTTGCCACTACTTGATGTTGCAACAACATGGCAATGTGACAACAGCGCACGAACATGCTTTTAACGGTGTCGAGCAGAACCGCGCGTACAGCAGCTCAATGGCTAAGAAGATGATTTATGGGCATCCATATGCTGGCATAACAATAGCGGCAAGCATATTGACGAGCCGCAGCTGCAGTTAGGCATATTTATGCCCTTATATATGCAAGTGCGCGGTATTGGTGGCTTTTTGATCACTCATACGCCATGTAGTACGTCAATAAATGTGCCCATATGAGCAGCCTAGTTTAGCATTATGCGACAAATGTATAGTAACGTCATGTACAAAAGCATTTAGGGTATCACAACTGTGTCAAAATAATATAATATATTGTAAGTATGTATCTAAGCTATACATATGAACGTTTCTTGCACCTGTTATGCAGTTCAATTAAGTTAAATTACTTTCGTAATTATATTTTGGGAACGGACTGAATATTTCAAGTGGTTGCTCATGTATATTATGCAACAAATCAGTAAAAACATTAACTTTGGCTACAGCGAAGTTTTAATATCCTTCAAAGGTGCATATTTTATAGCATAAAAGATGATTAAAAGATACATTTTTCGAATTTGATCGATTAGTTTGTATGCCAGCTATATGCTATAGTAGACCGATCTGAATATGTTCGAAGATTATAGCGTTGGTCAAAATAATAATCTCTGCCGAATTTCATGAAGATATTTCGTCAAATAAAAAAGTTCTCCATACAAAGACTTCATTCTGATCGCTCAGTTTGTATGGTAGCTGTATGCTATAGTGATTCGATCTAAAAAAAATTTTAAGAGATTGCACCATTCTCTTAGGTTATAATCTATGCCAAATTTGGGGAAGATAGCTCACGAAATGAAAAGGTCTTCCATACAAGCACTTGATTCTGATCGTCAGTTTGTATGGCAGCTATATGCTATAGCGATCCGATATACACAATTTCTTAGGAGTTTGCACGATTGTCTTAGCTAATAACCCAGGCCAAATTTGGTGAAGATATCTTATAAAATAAAAAAGTTTTCCATACAAGAACTTGATTTCGATCGATCAGTTTATATGACAGCTATATCTTATAGTGATCCGATATCAGCCGTTCCGATAAATTAGCAGCTTCTTGGAAAGAAAAGAACGTGTTAAAAATTTCATAACGATATCTCAAAAACTGAGGGATTATCTCGCGTATATATTGACAAAAGAGCTTAGCTAACTCGACTAAGCTCGACACGCTTCCTAGACGTTTCCTGCTGGGAGGAGTTACATACTAAACCGCAAACCTAATATACACTGTTCACCCTAAAAAATGATAGTGAATCTCCGAGAATTGAAGTGAATCGAGGTATCTGACATTTTAAAGATATACAAGGAAATGTGTTTTCTTTGCTAAGTAGGATCTAAGCTACCAACGAACTGATGATAGGAACAGCATTTTTAGCCGTTTAATTCCGTTTAATCATAAGACCGATAACAGTATACTATAGATATTTGTTAATAAATAAAACTTGTCTTCATAACCTCAGTCCCGGCCCAACCTAACTGCAGTCCGAGTCCAAGCGACATTCATTCAACGAATCCAAAAAGTGGAAAGACGCAATGGACATGGAATAAAGTGGAAGGCCATCAGCAGCGACTCTTTTATCGCTGGAATAACAAAATCACGAAAAATTACTCTATTGAACTAGGAAGATAATGCAATTTCATTAAGACATTTCTTTGTGTCACAAGGGAATGAAAGCGATGTTAAAACTGCTTGAATTGCTTATACATCAAGTATGTTTTTGGAACTGGCTCGCAGTGATTTTTCTCATTCTTAGTTCTCAAAAGAGTTTTCGCTGGGAAAATATTTGGAGACAGCGGCCACTTGTTAAAGCAAAAAACAAGGAGAGAACATTGAATTTTAAATTTTCCAGGACTAAAGGCTTACAGAAAGGATTGATAGAGAAGTATAATGTAAGGCATTAACTTTTTACTACAGTAGAAGGCTTTCATAAAGTTTCTTTATGATTAAACGAGTTTGGGTACCTGACCAAAACGGAATCGTAGGAAACTGTAAGGGTGATAAGCTTCCGAGGTCAGGTACTTCTGCCTTACGAGCTGCAGAATGGAAATGAACATAAGTTTTTGGATTTATATTGGATGGTTTCACCTCAGCTCAGCTCGGTTAATGCTGGTTAGCTAATAGTGACAGTGCAGTCACTAGGTTTATCTGGAACGAGGTAAATCGTAAGGGACGAGTGACCTCTTCGAACGCAGTTCACTTTTCAGTAGTTTCAGAGGTTTGGTATGGTAACTGTCCCATCGCGATTATGTGCGGTAAGATTGGAAAATTTTACTGGATGACATGAGCTGCTTGGGAAAAGATAATATAAAATCATCTCAACATATCCTTTTTAATAAATCAAGGCTAAAGTTGCTTTGTCTAGGCTTAATATCAAACTGAAAGAATTTGTATTCGGCTTTCCAAATGGCTGTGTAGAGCAGTCTACATATGTATGTTAAGTGTGATCCTCACCTAACATTTGATTAAGCTGGATTTTGAACGGGAGTTTCATCAGTTTTTTTGCAAATCAAGACCACCTTTGAACTGAAAGAATTTGTATTCGGCTTCCCAAATCCCGATAAAAAAACCGACTGCTGAAAAAATTTATTGAAGTCACAAAATCAACATCTTTCATTGAATATAATGAAAAAGAAATTTATTATTGATAAGAGTTGCCACTTAATTAACAATTTTTAATGAACAAAATGAAGAAATTTATTTGATAGGCCTTGCCACCTAATTATCAAACTTTAGTGAATAAAATTACAAACAAAATTTTTATTGATGAGCGTTGCCACAATATTAACAACTTTTTTTTGAATAAAATCAAAAGTAAAATAATTATTGGTGAGTGTTGCCACCTATTATAAATTTTATTGACTAAAATGAGAAAAAAAAATATTTATTGATAAATGATGTTACCTAATTAACAACTTTTAATGAATGAAATGAAAATATTTATTCATAAGCGTTGCCACCTAATTAACAACTTTTAATGAATAGAATCAAGAGTAAAATAATTATTAATAAATATTGTCACTTAGATAACAATTTTTATTGAAAAAATTGAAAATTAAAATAATTATTGATGAGTGTTGCCACCTAATTAACAACTTTTAATGAATGAAATCAATAGTAAAATAATTATTTAAAAATATTGCCACTTTTACAATCATTTTTATTGAATAAAATGAAAATGAAAATTTTTATTGATAAGCGTTGCCACCTAATTAGCAAGTTTTAATAAATAAATTCAAAAGTAAAATAATTATTGATAAATGTTGCGACCTAGATACCAATTTTTATTGAATAAAATGAAAATTTTTCTTTAAAAGCGTTGCCACCTAATTTTTAATTTTTAGTAAATAAAATAAAAAGTAAAATAATTATTGATAAATGCCATTTAGATAACAAGTTTTATTGAATAAAATTAAAATTAAAATAATTATTGATTAGTGTTGCCACGTAATTAAGAACTTTTAGGGATAAAGCCTTTTAAAAATCCACTTCGAAAATAGGGAAACCAAAGTAGACAAAGATTTGCTAAAATTTTAGAAACATGTAAAAGAGTAGCCGTTGCTGCCATTGAACGGTAAATATCAAGCATCATTGCAACTTAATAGAAAAAACAACAGTTTTTCGTTTTGGTACTCACCTTGTTTGAGTAGCCGTTAAACTTTAGTAGCTTCTTGCACGACTTGCCACGGCTCTCGAAGTAGATTTCCTGCGGCGTGCGCCGCGACTGCGGACGGCGCGTATGACTCGAGTTGCATACGGCCGACACGACAGCCGCGGCACTCGGCGTGGCCGGCACATTCACATGCAACGCTTGATGATTGCCGCCGTTGGATGGTAGCAGGCTATTCAAGTTGTTATAGTCGCTGCTGCTGCTGGCTGTTTTGGCTGTGCCGGTGCAAAGCAGCCGGCCGAGTATGCCACAACAGCCGATGCGATGAGGTGGCGGAGTGCCTGGAGCGACCGGACGCAAGGCAAATGATGGTGCGGTGTTGTTATTGTTGAATTTATTGTTGTTGCTGTACGAGCCCGCCGATATGGTCATTAGTTCAATGGCGCTGGCTTTGCGCAGATTAACATCCATTTCCATGGCCCGGAACAAGGCGATCGTGTGTGTGGCTGCAGTTGGTAAGCTGACGGGAATTTCTACTGTGTCTGGTTGCAACAAAGTGTCTAAGTGAGCGCGCTGCTTTTCCGTTCAAGTTGCTGTTTAATTTTTTAAAATATGTGCTTTGCGGCTACCAGTCAAACACACACAGCCCAGTGGCTGCTGATTTTGTAACCCCACTTGGTTGTTGCTGTTGTTGCAAGTCGCCCGGTTTGCCACAGTCTCTAAATGTTCATTAAATTCTGGGAGCTAAAATTCAGTGAGAATTTGTTTGCTGCTTACTTTCAAGTGCGTTGAGGTCGAACGTAGCGGGTTGTAGTCGCACTACCCGTCAGAGCATACGTGCGTAACGTTATAACGGGAATACACTGTTATCAGTTACATACACATTTCGTTGAAATTCTGGTGGCTACGTCGTTGCCAAAGTATAGCAACTTGTGGCAAGTACCGAGCTGTGGTGTGTGTCGGTCTCTCCCCTAATACTCGCTTCCCGAATTTACGTACGTCTCACTTGTTTTCCTTGCAGCTACTTGCTGCCGAGCAAATAGTTGTTTTTGTAGACGCCCAACATACTCTGATCTATATGGCGCGTGTGTATCCTGTTTGTTTGCGGGTTGCCACCATCGGCTCTCACGCTTACTTATCACTCAATTTGCAGCTTGTCAACTTTTTTGTTAGCGGAATTTGAATATTATTATGCATTCCAGTGAGTTTCTTAATTATGAAATATTTGTTGACATTCTTGTGTGTTTTTGTTATTTTTTGCTAAAGTTCTTAATTGCGCAGCTTCCTGTTTTGTTAGTGTTTCCTTGGCTTTTCTCTTAGCTGTTTACAGTTTGCGCCACAATTTAATCACTTCAAAAGACATTAACAAATTTTGCTTAATGACATTTCCGCAAAACAAGAGAAGCTGAATTTTATGGTCCAGTTCTTTGGGGAGTCATTTATAATGAAAATGTGTCGGCGCTGATAAGGGTTGCTGCAATGTACGTGCCAAGCTTTTGTCGTCAATTGTCAGTTAGTATTAAGTATTTTTTAATTAGTGACGAATACTGGAAGTCCATAATTCAAGTGTCCTTATGATATATTAAAGTGGTTGTATTATTAAGATGGACTTGTGATTTATCTGTATAAAAGCAGCAATAAATGGTAATGTAGTCCTAAGACAAAATGTTGAGGATAATTATGAGACGAAGTGGTAGCTTTGACATAACACTAAACGGAGTATTAACTCTAAAAGTCTCAAGCTAGTTCAAGGGACACAAATATATAAGAAAAAAGAGCTGCTTCCCTATTTTTTGTGGCTTTTTTTTTGGTAGGTAATATAAGTTCTAAGAGAAGTATTGTTTGAGCACTCGATCAGATGGATACCAACAAAGAGAAAATGTCTCGTGTTACAGATTTTCTTCGATAAAGTTAAAAAGCCAAGTTTTTTTGTATTTCCGTTGGCGTAGGAAAGGAATCGTATACTATAAGCTGTCACTCTACGGCCAAACTTCTAATTTGGATCTGTATCGTCAACAAGTAGTCCATCTGAAGAAAGCAGCCGCCCAGAAGCTGTCAGCTTGGTCTTATAGGAGAGAATTTCTATTTCATAGGGACAACGCTAGACTACATATGTACATCGATAGTTGCCCACTATGAGCTTCGGAAGCTTTGTTAGGAGGTTCTTATGCCTCCAACTTATAGTCCGGACGTGGTAACAAGGGATTACTACCTGCTCCTGTCAATAGCAAATGATTTTGCTCGTGAAAAATTGGTATCAAAAGTTTTATTTTTGGGCTCCGGGCTGTGTAAGCCTCGATCTCGCAAAAAACTCTCCTTGATTGCGAAATCGACTGTTACAGCTTTATGCCGATAGACTTTCAATGAGAAGACCATTATGAAAATACCTACAAAATGGCAATAAGCTATCGAATAAAATGCCGGATGTTGGACCTAAATTAAATCATTCTAACTAAAATCTTTAAATTAATGCAGAAATAATAGATTTTTTAAACCTAATTATATAAAAACGAGCGAACATTTCCGTTCTACCTTTATAGATCTCTATGAAACCAACCAGCCATCTCAATCTTTAATTTCATTGGAGAGATTAATCTTGAGTACTCTTCATACACCACAACAATAGGAAACGCAGTTTTCGAGACAAAGGTTCTGCGGAAGATTTATGGTTCTTTGCGCATTGGCAAGGCGAATACCGCAGTCGACGGAACAATGAGCTATTCGAGATATACGACGACATTGACATAGCTCAGCGAATTAAGTACCTACCGGTAGAAGCAGAAGAAGACCTCCATTCTTTTGGAAAGAGTTGGAGTTGTTTGCTTTCTCTGGAGTTATTATAACAAACACTAATTCCATTTTCTTTTTGTTTTTATTTTTCGTTTACTCATACGGCTTGAAAAATGAAAGATGAGGTCGTGATTCTATGAAAGTTCAAAATTTGTTTTGCGCCTAGGTTACTAGAATTGGGCGAAATTTATAGTTTGTAACCGAGAAGTCGACATAATTAGTTTGGTTATGTTCTGTGGCTAATGCTTAAGATGGGGTATCTTACTGGACCTCTTGCGATCCATTTTGGGACAAAATGATCTTGCGACGGCAAAAGAACTAATGATAGCCGAGCGCTGGCTAAGCTCCTGCGAATCCTAACTATCCAGTAGAAAAACGCACGAGGAGAGCGCCGCACGATTGATATTGATGCCAAGCTGCCTTTTATTGTTAGATCGTTGGCTCTACAATTATCTACGCTTCCGCAGCGGTTTCATGGAACTAACGTTATCACAAAGTGACGAGATGCAGGTGATAGCGACGTTAGGCTTTCCTAACCTTCTTGAACACAGGGTTAGTGACCTGAGTTCTAATATTGTCGCCCTGCTATTAGAGTGGATAATCACTCTCTAAAGGAGGCTCCGTTTCAAAACAAAAGTTCTACTGCCAGCTGACGTAGTGCTTTGGCATTAATTCGCGAGAACTATTAACAACGATAATTTTATACTACAAGACAAAGAAACTGATATTTTTGTAGACTTTACCTACCTAAGCAGTATAATATCCGCCAAACTAGTGCCGGAACAAATATTTTGGCTATTATAAATTTAGCAATAGGTGCAGACGTTGTCTCGGTACTGTTTTACGGATATGAAACTCTGCTTGTAACCAACCACCTTACTGGCAAGATACAGAGCTTTGCTAACAGAAGCCTACGGCGTAGCCTCAATGTGTTATGGCCTAACGTTATCAGCAATAACGACCTATATAAAATGTAAACTGGATCCCAAAATATAAATTTGCGGAAGTCAAGGTGAGTAGGTTACACACTGCCGTCAAGCTTTGGATTTGAATCTTTAAGGGAGACGTAAGAGAGGCCGTCCTACAACCATAAGGAGGAGATTCCTACAAATAGAAAACGTTGAATGCGGCATTTCGTGGAATGAACTAAAGATGCTAGAAAAAAATCAGGACCAGATGAAAATGCTTTATTGAGGCCTTATGCTCCACTGGCTGATTGAGGAAATGATTATGGGCACAAAGATAGAAATGGATGACAATCGGAAGAAGATCGATTTGAAATGAAATCCTTTAAATTTTGTGTGCGGAATCAAATTAACGGTGTCGTATCTTTCAGATATTGGAAAAGCCCTTCAGTGATAATTATTTGTCGCGAGCAAGTATTCTTGATTGGTACAAATCATTCAAAGAGAGTCGCGAACGTTTTGACGACGAATCACGTACAGGACGGCCATCAACATCAACTGTTCATCAACACGTTAATAAAATAAAGGAATTCGTGCTTAAGACTCGACGATTATCAAACAGAGATCTTACTGGCTTCGTTGAACCATTGGAAGGATCAGTGGAAACCATTTTGAAAGATCATTTGGCCCTCAAAAAAGAGCTTTGCCTTAACGTCTGTGCAATGTGCTTAATGAAACGTATTATTACTGGCTATGAGTCTTGGACTTAGACGATCAATTCGCCGAATATCGTCGCAAAGGTAAGCCGAAGCCGAAAAACCCACGTCAAAACAGGTCAAGGTTATGTTTACAGTTTTCTTCGCTAATCGGGGAGTGGTGCACTCCGAACTACTTTGGACTGGCCAAGCTGTCAAACAGGAACACTATTTGAGTGTTATGAATCATTTACGCGAAGATATGAAGATATTCCGTCCGGGGAAACCGTTTAAGTCAATTGAAGACATTAAACGTGAATCCTTACGCGGATTGAAAGCTCTTCCGGAAATTGACTTTAACAACTGTTTTCTGGATTGGAAAAAACGTTGGCCCAGGGAGGTTTTCTTTCAGTGGTGACGACATAATTTTTGAAGAATAAATTAAGAATTTTAAAATTGTGAACAAAGTATTACTTTTTTTTACTTATAGTATATTTATATATTAATTAAAAACTGCTTGAAGTCAAAATTGTTGCGTTGGCCAGGCACATTCCCAAAAGTTCCAAATATACTTCAAGTACAAGCCCATTTATATGGGCGAATGTGTACATGAACTCCATACATTTACTTCTTCAATGTTGGCCTTGTTGCCATAACAACAAATACAACCGAAAGCAACAACATACTTAGTATCAGTTTGTTTATATATGTACATGGTATACATACATATATACATATATGGAGAGGTATATGAAAAGCTAGAAGATGCGCAGCGTGGCTTCCGCTCCGGAAGCTAATAGATACATATAACCTCGAAAATATTTACATATCTACAAGTAAATGTATATATGTATGTACCTAAATAAACACCGAGTAATGTAGACGAATATCGGTGTCAATTTGAAATATGTATATACATATACATATCTACAATGCAAGTGTCGCTGGCGCCAGCGAATAATTTTTTATATTTTTTCAAGCTGAGAGAGGAAATTGAAAGAATTGCTAAAAACTCTTAAAAAAATAAAGCGCACACGCGTTTAGTTAACCTTTTCAAGCATGTTATTATATATTGTTGCTTAACAAACTTCAATTCGGCAACACAATTCCTTCGCGCACTTATTCAACCGCACTTTCCGCGACTGTAGAAATGCTATTTTTTGAATAATTTACGATTTTCCCGCCGTTTTCGCGCGCACACCATATAATGCGACTGCAAAAAGCACCGCCGACCGCAGCAAAAGACGCACCCGACCGCGACAGCGTAAAATGTCCAACTGTACGTGTGGTTTATACCGTTAGCGAGCGCATTTGTCGACCAACTAACGGCAGCACCACGCTACGCTCAGCCATTAAGCAGTAATAGCCTTGTTGGCGTGCCGAAACGACACGAAGTGCAAAGGATTGCGTGGAAAAGCTCTGTTTTTTACTCGTGCCTTACAAGTCGGCTGGAGAGCGCGGCCGACGAGCGCACAAGTGGAAGTGCGCCGACGCCGCGGACAGTGCTTGTGAAAAGTATGCGTTTGCGATGATTTTTATGAATGAACCGCAAAGAGGTTGGTGTATACTACTACGGGCATGCTAAGTGCCGACGCTGGAGTGTCGCAATTTGTACGCCAAAGCAGTCGATAGTAATATGTAGTATGTGTAGTAATGCGGTGGGTGGTGGTTCCCTTCGGCTGACAGCATTTAGCTCGGCTGTTTGTTTGTTGTAGATATTGCTTTATTTTTGCTTCTTGTTTTGTTTTTGTGAATGCCGCAATAAATTTTATTCACCCAAAATGACATTAATAACCTTTCGCTCGAGCACCTTTAACTTCGCAAATAACAATTGATAGGTTGGGTTAAAGTGGCGAGTAGTGTAGGAAAACGACGATTTTGATTTAAAATAAATAACAGAAAATCAAATTTATTTTAATTCCTTGTAAACGTTCGCAATTTGCAATTTGCGAAAATAAAAGCCGGGAAGTACTCACAACCAAGGGAGACGAAAATTAAATATTTTGGGCATAGAAAGAAAAAATGGTGTTAGGTGTGATTTATTCTACAAAAGTATAAGGGCGATCCAAGTAGTTATACTTTTTTCAACAGCCTGTTTTGACTGATCACGCGTGAGTCGTGTCAAGCTATCATGTTATTTTTGTTCAATATTGTTTATCATTTCATCACGGAAAGACTTACACATGAACGACGTTTACAAATCGTTCAATTTATTACGAAAATTTAAGAACTGAAACCGCTCGATCTTCTCAAGCGACATCGCTCTATGGGCTCCCTCAGTTTCAAGTTCCAAGAAGATCCGACGTTATCGAGTCAAATTTTGTTCGGCGATGAGGCCCATTTCTGGCTCAATGGGTATGTAAACAAGCAAAATTGCCGCATTTGGAACGAAGAGCAACCTGAAGAAGTTCAAAGATTTGGTGTGGTTTGTGGGCTGGTGGAATAATCGGTTCACATATCTTCAAAAATAATACCGGTGAGAATTTAACCGTCAATGGCGACCCTTATTGCGCCTTCATAACCGACTGTTTGATGCCTGAAATTGAAGCTCGTGATCTTGGCGATATTTGGTTTCAACATGACGGTGCTACTACCCATACATCGCATCAGTCAATGGATTTATTGAGATAACACTTGGGTGAGCAGGTAATTTCACGTTTTGGCCACTAAGATCGTGTAATATCACACGTTAAACTTTTTCCTGTAGAGATATGTAAAGTCTAAAGTCTGGGTGAACAATTCCGCTTCGATTCAGATCTTAGGAAACTTCGAAATGGATCCCTCTTTAGTAAAGGATGCTTTTAAGACCTGTACTTTTCAAATAATCCAATATTAGATCAATTTTATCGCCCAGCAGAGTCGCTAGTTCCAGCAACCATGAATAGGTTTCGCAGCGCGTTTACTCTAGTGGATAATGCGTATCTTTAGAGACGTCGTACTGTGTGCACCGAAGACGCTATTGCCACATGTCTTAAAAAACACTCTTCGTGTGAGGGTGAGGTAATTCGTAAAACGAATTCACATAATTACGACACCAAACTGTATTATACAAGTTTAAACGTGGACCTAATATTTCTAAGATATCTTACAGATTGACCGATCTACCATATACGATATAAAGTCAACCAGAAGTATGAAATTCCTTATATTTACTAACTTACGTATGGGAAAGAGACACTATTGACATAGTTTTGTACATTTTTACGAACACAATATGTCAGGTAAATATCTCCTCTGATTAAATTTAGATATCAGGATGACAGTTATTTACGCCATTCCGTACGCTCTTTTTATTTTGGAGGAAGATTCTTCAAAAGATACCATAATTTTTCCCCTGGCTGAGGATTCGTACAAGCAGCAAAAATTACATTTAGTTTGTCACCGGAGACATTGCGGAAACCTATAAGTCTACGTACTAAATCCTTAACATTTAACTCAATCGCAGTTGCTTGTTTTTCTCCCGCGGAAAGGCTGTTAAGCATTACTATACATTGTGAGTTCAAGCTTAACCATTTTGGTCTATACCTCGTTCATTCTTCTGCTTTCGCTGTGTTGCCACGTTGCTGATCCTTCTCGCCTGTTCTCTCCCACGGAGAGGAGGTCTTCCTCTTCCTCTGTTTGCACCGGCGGTTTTCTTCTATCCGGACAACATGACCAGCCAGCGCAGCCGCTGCCTCTTGATTCGCTGAGCTATGTCAATCTCGCGGCATATCTCGTACAACTCATCGTTCCATCGATTGTAGTACTCGCCGTTGCCAACGCGCAAAGGATCAAAAATCTTGCGCAAAACTCTTCTCTAGAACACTCGTAACGCCAACTCATCAGATGAAGTCATTGTCCATGCCTTGACACCATAGAGTAGGACGGGAATGATGAGGGACTTGTAGAGTTTGTTCTTTGCTTATCGGGAGAAGACCTTACTTTTCACTGAGTCCAAAGCACTTGATAACAATTTGAGTTGTTGAATTTCAAGGCTGACAGGGTGTACTGATGTATAGTTAAGCTTCTGGATAAGCAGTTACAGTAGTAGGACTATACCCAATACCTACTCTTGCATCCTCTCTTGAATAACTCGTTTGTAAGAGGCGGTAGCCAACACTTGTGGAACCTACGATATATTCGGTTTAGTGGTGCGCTGAAGTCTGATTCGAAGCATTTGTCTTGAAGCAAGCGGCTCGCTATATAAATGTGTATAAACCTTTATACTACTCGACGAGCGAGGTTGTGCGTTGGGTTTGTGACCCGCTACGGAGAAATCACTGCCAGTGAAAAGGATTGCCACTCCCATCATAGCGGAGTCTACGTTATCGGAATGGATCAGAATTTTTTATCCGGTTAAGGACGTCAACTCAGCAGAATTTTGCCGCTACAGAGAAAGGATTGCCATACAATTTACGAAATATAAAAGGCACCCGACGTAAAAGTATACATGTTCCGATTATGAACTCATCCTGGTCTAGCAGAATTTTGTGCTGGGTATCTAGGAGCGTACATGTTAGAGATATGTGTATTTAGATATATATGTATGTGCATAGCTAGAAATGTATTTTATGCTATCTAAACATTAAATACCGTTAGAATGGCTACAAAATCCCTGAGGATTACTTAATGTTCTTACAGATATGAAGTTGTGCCACATTTGATAGTCCGGCTAGATTTGTTCAACCTGTGTGATGATATCATTTGGCTTAACTGATAAAGACGCTTTGACACCCACTATCACATATACCATTTTGCTAGTTTAGCAATAAAAAATTGCCGTTACTGCTTGTGGACTGCCGGTATTTGTGTTAGTAGAACAGATGAGAATTTCGGCCTCACATTACTAGATGCTTCGTTAGCTTTTTATGAGCATGATGAAAGTGCTGCTGAAAATCTTAATAATTCGGCAGATGTATAGATATATATACATACATATATATGTATATATTCGTAGATACATATGTACATATACAGTTTTTTGGTATATGTCTGCATCTAGCGTGCTTTTTCATACATACTAGGTATATATGACAACACACACATCTTTGCGAATACCGCCACTTCGGCATTGTTTGCTATAACTTTTGATTTGATTATCCCGCTGCCTATACTATATATATTCGCATTTATATGTATGTATATATGTATGCGTCTACGGGGGTTGGGTTATAGTTGACATTGAATGCTTTTCATTTATTGCCCAGTTGGTGTGCTGCTCTTTTAGCAGCAGTGAATGTGCGTGTATGCCGGATATTTGGTGATTGCGTGCCACATGAGGCGCATTAAGTGTCTGGGTCTCGTCCGTTCACCGCTGTGCGTCCGTTATGCGACCCACGGCGAAAACGTGAGACGTACGCCATGTGAGTTTCGGGGTGGCGAAGTGCTGGCGCTGCTATGTGCGTGACTGTTCGTCTATCGGCCGGTTTGGGTTTTGTGCGCTCTCTTCTCCGCCACTTTGGTCGGTTTTACTGTTCATTGCCCTCTTTGGCTGTGTTTCGGGGGTGCAGCTCTTCGCTTGGGGGTGTTTGCTCTATTTGTTTGCTCGGGTATCTGGCGACCATTTAGTGCCGGATTTGGTTTGTTTTAAAAGCCCAATGCTTAGATCTCTGTGCCGGATTATAAAGTAATTTATTGTTTTATTGCATACTCTTTTCCAAGTGAGTATATTTGAGTGTATGTGCGGCTCGTTGGCTATGATAAGTGCCAATCATGCCGGGACATGCGCCGACATAGTTTCGAATAATAAAACTTTTGATATAAAAACTTAGAAAATGAATGTGTACAAACAAAAGTACCCTTCCGAGATTAGGCTAATGTAAGTGGAACAGTGTGTATGTGTATGGGTGTGCATTTGTTCGTATACGTGTTTGTTGTCGTAAGCCCAAAGCGCAAATAATTGAGTTGTCTTGTCTGACAAACAGCCAATAAGTGTGGAAAGGTTACTCTTTATAGTACTTTTGTCGATGACAGAAATTAAATTTGAGTTTGCGGATCTGAAAGGAAGAGGAAGACCTTGACTTTGTTGGAAAGACTTGTTGGAGAAGAACCTGGCTACACTTGGAAACTCCAATTGGCGCAAAACAACGAAAAGGAAGAACGATTGACCAGCTGTTGGAAACTCGGATAAAAAGAAGAAGAAGATCTGAAAAACTGTAACTTTAACTTAACCAAAGGTGTTTTATTACAGGTTTTGGGGCCACTGAGTCCATTGAAGACTTACCTAGGCGATCAGATCACGGAACTCGGATCTACTCCGTTGTCCTCCGATTCCTCATCATCGACCCTGAAAACCCCACAGTAACAAGTTTCAAGCAAGTTCGTTAATATTTAAAAAGTTAAGTTGGCCACTCCAAATTCACCACAAAGTTAGAAAAAATAATGAGGTGATGCGGCAAAACGGACTTCGGATTTGTGTTCAGCGATCCCAAAAACATGTAATACAATACCTTTGGTAAAAGGAACCCTCAACGATATTTTTTTGTGGACCTATATAATATTATATATTTTAAGCTTTCTCTTGAGGCGAAGTTTTCAGCAGTGAAAGCATACGCCATAAACAGAAACAGATAGTAATCACCTCCCAATTAAGTTCTTGGAACTTCTGCCGAGTGACTACGGATATTTGGCGTTTTCTTCAGGTTTTCCTCAGGAGCACAAGTTCTCTCTTGCAAGCAATTCCAGTAAACACCCTCTTTACCGTCAATTCTGACTTGACCATACTTTGAGGCGGTTTACCAAGACTCTATCAGGAACGTTTTTGCTTGACATAGTCGTGATGGATACACTGTTCATCTTAAGAAATCATCGGCTTTATAAATGGATTGATTTATTAACAAATACTTTGCAGGCAGTGGAGCTTAAACCAAATATATGAATGTAGTTATGTGGATGTACTATGTTCGGCCATCATTAGAGAAACACTATAATATCAGAAAATTAAACGAAATACAGAGAGCAGCCTGTGTAGGAGTTATCGAGGCTATTAAGTTATGACCGACTGATACACTTATGTAATATAGGAGGTAATTGTAACAACAATTAAATTAGGAGGTTGGAACTGGAGAGATTATGAACGTAGCACCATCCTGAACCAATTATACTTAAGTAAATCAGGCTATATCCTTCCAAGGTCAGACTTCAATAGTCGCTCTCGTGTGAGCAGACTCTTTAGACGTGAATGGAGAAAATGTGTAATGGAGAAGGAGGATACTACCTCTATCAATACCGACGCATTCAAAATGGAATGCGCATTAGGGACGGGCTCTAATGATCTCGAAATCTCTCTTTCTATCAGACTACTAAACGCAACCAGCAGCTCTCAAGCAGAAGTACTAGGAATAGAAGGTCTCTGATGTTCTATTAAATAACTGCGGGACAGTACAGAAAGCAGTCCCAGCATAGTCAACAATTGCAGGAAGACCTTAAGCTCACTGGCTGGCCAAGTACTCTTATCCATAATTTCGGTTCCAGACCACAGGAACAGAAACGCAAACGAAAAGACATACGAGTTGGCAAAGCTAGGAGCCTCTTTGAACGAATCCGGGGCGGAGTTAATATCTTGCCCGCCGCGATTAAAAGAGAGCGTTATATGCATTTCGAATAAAGAGCTCAGCGCAAATAGAAATCAATAACAAATTGTAGTATAACAAAGCAGTTATAACAGAAAGCAAATATTGGCTTAAAGCTTTTAAGCTTCACACTAATGAACCGTAACCGTAAGTTTGGAAACCCCCTGCAATATAGAGAATTTATCTTGACCTTAAAAGTCGTGGACTTAAGAGACGTTCACATGAATATGTCAGCTTAAATATTACTTTTTCCAGCTCTTCTGAAAGCTTCACTGTGCTCACGGGTTTGTTTAATACTCTTCCGTCATCATTTACACAACAATATTTGTAAATCTCCACTCTTTTTGTCAGACTTTTTGACTGCATCTCCACTTGTTAGCTTGTTTATTTGCGGACTTCTATGTTGGCTTACGATAGCAGTGAGCTTAATCGCCAGTGTTGCCTGCAAATTGTTGCTATTCAAAATTTTTATTACGCATATGTGTATGGATAGCACAGAAACGTAACATAAACAGGGTATCTAGTTTGGGACTACTAGAAAATGAACGTAAAACTGTCTAAGAAACATGCAAAGTTATCTTAGTGTGTCTAAGAAAAATTATGTTAGGTGAGGTTATATGGCTTATAGGTAGAGTACTTCAGCATTTCAGAGTACAACGCTGGTCCTTTGTGATACCCAAAATTCTTAGATATGGATAAACAGACCCTAATAGATCAAAAAAGTGTTTCGAGCTTTCTAGTTGAAATAATTTTCAGGCATAAGATTTCTTTACAGTCAGAAAATTTTAAAGCTTCTTCTTCTTAATTGGCGTACACACAGTCGTTTCTTCTTTTCGCTACGTGGCGAAAGCTGGTTAATATTAATCCCAGCTACTTCGCCAGGTACGTCGAAAGTGTGTCTACCGAAGTGTTTCAACCTCAGTCTGCCAAAATCTGGACCGTTGGCATGAAAATACTTAGATGACTTCAGCTCTCCAGCGAGTACAATTTGCATGTATAAGATTTTTGTTCAGTCAGAACATCTGACTTGCGACGAGATGAACTTTTGCTAAGAGCAACTTGTTCAGAGCATCTCTTTCGTTTCACTTTGAGCCAGAAGAATCTCGCAGCCGCACAAGTTCTTGAACGGTCCATGACATAGAGCTAGAGCATAAGAATAAGGCGTAGTATCGACTCGATTCTTTTAAAATATGTTTCATATTGACCATTTATGTAGAAATTCATTTAGATATTACTTTGATTATATCGGATCCAGGCGAACGTATGAACTTATTTTGGCATCAAACCATAGTTTGCCTTGTGAGAATCCGGAAAGTTAGATCATAACATACGAAATATAGATCTAAGGTAGGCAGTGGACCGATTCCATCTATTTTCCGCATTAAATCGCACTTCGTGATTTAGTTCCAAAATCGATTATCAATAATAATATCACTGTTATCTCATATATTGACCGTTATTTATCTAATTCGTGGAATTTCATTATTCCGGTTTATGGTAGTTAGAAGAGCATGGAGCAATCTCGAACATTATTAGCGAGTTACCTCAATCCTGGGGATCGTTACAGGTAATTAGTTATGTTTTGTAAATCAAAAGAAGTTTTCAGGATTTAAAATGGTACTTTATTGGAAGTAGGAAGAAGTAGAAGAGCCAAGTTTGGAGGTTGGAGTCGAGCAGTTTATTAGCTGTTATTAAATCTGAGCTGTGTCTCATTCAAACCTGTAACATAGTCCTAAATTTCAAAAGTAGATTTTGAACTATTATCACTACACACGTGGATTCGCCATTTAGATTTGTATACACGCAACAACTTTCCTCTTATCTCATCGGCTTTTTGCTTTGCTTTTTTTTATCTGTCTGCACGTTTGTTTAGTTATTCGTCTGTTTGTGTTTTCATTCGTTTGCGTCTACTTTTGTTTGTTGCTTTTCAATACAAAGCTGTGCTAATGCTGTTGTGTGAGTAGCTCTTTTGGCCTCAATGTCAATTGGTCCAATAGTCGGACGTTGTGGAGTTTCAGAAGATATTCGGTCAGCAGACAAACTTTTTGGTCAGTCAGTCAGTTAACAGTATATAATCGGGTACATAGAAACGTTTGCACAGCTTTGGTCATCGTCCTTTCGGTCGTTGCACTAATCCTATTCCAGTAAGCGTAACTTTTGTAAGCGCTAATGAGCAGTGGACTACATGGATCATGTTGACGTGGAATGTAAACGGCTAGTCATTGCACAATGTGGTGATTTCATGTTGTTCACCTGCTGGTATAATACCTACAAATGTATATGTGTTTTCTAATACATAAATACATATGTACATATGTTGTTCCAGGAAAAGCTGGGAGATCTCGCGTTCGGTATTTGTAATAGGTGGTCGCTTTTAGTGCTCTTTTTATTATTTAGAGATGTAAAGAGAGCTTGACAGCTCTCGCTAGTCCGTTCGAATGATTTTGGTGGATATTTTGGGTATGAAACGCGTTCTGGCTCGACTCGTGCCAATAAAGCTGAATTTTTTTCAAAAAGAGTACCGTGAACAGGTCTCTTTAGACATGCTTGATCAGCGAGTCCCAATCCTACATTCATGGAGATGCCGATGAGAGATTTTTTTAAGAGTTTGACATGCAAACGTGTCAAAAATCAGCGGAATGGAACGCGTTTTCAGTTAATTGAAGAGATAAAACAAAATTCGCTAAAGGAGCTGAAGGTTATCCCAAAAATTGTGTGAAAAAAGTGTTTCGAGGACTGCTTGGTAGATAAATTTTACATATTTTTGGCACTGAACTTTACTAACAGGTCAATGTTGATTATAAATGGCTTTGCTGTACTAACAGGTCAATGATGATTATAGATGGCTTTACTACAATTAAATCCATGTGTTTTTTAAAGGTTAACTCAAAAGCAACGTGCATAAATTTGACAGCTGTCGGATCATTAATATGTGAATTATATCATTTTGAGTCTAGCAACTTTTGTTATTGTGAAAAAAGTGGATAAAAAGGAGTTTCGCATGTTGATAAAATAGAGATGATTGAAGGGGAAAAATACAGTTGAACCAAAAGCTTGGCTTGATGACGAGTTTCCAGACACAGTCCCCGGAAAATCAGCCATCAAGGATTGGTATGCTAAGTTAGACGTGGTGAAATGGGCACCGAAGACGGTGAACCTGGACGTCCAAAAGAGGTCGTCTCCAAAGAACACATCAGAAAGTCCACAAAATAATTTTGAATGACCAGAAGTGAAGTTATTCGAGATTGCAGGTACTGTAAATATATTAACTGAACGTATAGATTATATCATTCACGAATATGTGGATATGAAAATACACTGTACAAATTGGGTGCCGCGCGAGCTCACTTGACCAAAAACAACGACGAGTTAATGACTCGGAGCGTGCTTTGGAGATGTTAAGGCGTAATAATCTCAATTTTTTGCATCGATATGTGGCTGCTGATGTAACATAGCTGTAACATTTCACTCCAAAGTCCAAGTGCTAGCCATTTGAGTAAATTATACACCATGAACACATAAGCAAGGCAAGGTGATGATTTGAGTTTGATTTTGGCTCACCTTTGCCACGATATTCGGCCGATTGATCGTCTGTTTCCGGATTGTTAACACAGATCCAAGACTCAACGCATAATAATACGTTTCATGACATTCTAGTAGTCGGAAAGCATTGTTTCACGAACGTTAACGCGACGATATTTATCTAAAAAATAAAATAAAAAAAAATTGAGTGATTTTGGAAGCAATCTTGCCCTCACGTTTCTTAGGCACAAATGATCTTAAGAATAGTTTTCACTGATCCCTTCGAAATTTTAACGATGTCATTAAGATCTCCAACTGCTAATCGTCTATTCTCAAGCACCAATTCCTTTATGTTATGGACGTGTTGATAGTCGGTTGATGTTGATGATTGTCCTGCACGTGTTTCGTCGTCAACGCGTTCTTGACTCTCTTTGCATAATTTGTTCCAATCAAAAACACTTGCTTGCTGCGAACAATTATCACCGAATGTCTTTTGCAACATGCTGAATGTTTCGGCACCAGAAATTTGATTTGCACACCCACAAATTTAATGGAACTTCTCTTTTGAATAATTTCATTCATTGTAAAAATCGCCGAAGCCACTTTATGTAGTAAAGAGGGACAAACGTATACTAAAAATAGTGAGTATTTTGAAGTGACATTTGACACATATATCACTGACAGTCATAGCAACCTAGAAAAAAGATATTTCAAGAAATTGGTTTTCGCGCGAAATTCAAATTAAAAAGTCTTACTAGTTTTTGCCCACATAATGCTATATCTAACTTTAAGCGTTTTAGCTAATATTTTACAAGCATCCGTTAGTCGAACAAAACTATCATACTCTGTAGCAACATGTTGCAGGAATGTGGAAAGCGTACCACATTTCATATATTTCTATGACTACCAAAGCGACTACGTGAAAAGCTCTCTGTTAACGAAATCAATTAAGGGCACATCCAGTTCAATAAAATCCCAACTCGATTCGTGGCAAAACAAGAACTTTCTATATGCAATGTGTGCGCCTGTGTGTGGCGGTGTGTAAAATATTGTGACGCCCCGAGCAGTCCATCAAAGAACACTCGAAAACGATTAAAATTTCAAATGGTGTACGCCGGCGGTGTAAATGTTGATTACAATAAAAATTGCAATAGTTTTTTGGGCAAAAAGCGCATACAAAAGTCCACTAAAAAGTGGAAAATTGTTGCTAAACTAATTAAAATGCATTTAGTGTTTGCAGCCGGCCACCGATACGTATCGCGCCTGAGTGCCCCGTGTGCCGCGCGTGCAACAAAAAATATGCTAAAGAAAAGCGGGCAAAATGTGCTGTCTCTGCCAAAAGTTGCCATTGCAGCGAGCATATTCATATTTTTTGCCATTGCTCTCGCGCTTTTGTTGGTGTTTAGGTTGCATGCCAGAGAGCCACAGTGCGACACAGCGTCGCAGTAGGGTTTACAGCGGGAATGTTAACCTTAATTGCAAAAGCGCCGACGGTTATTCCGCGTTGCTGCTGCCAAAGTGTTGCAACGCGCACACAAATTGCAACTTAACCCTTGCAGCTTGCAGCTTGCAACTCGCCAACTGGCGCACCAAAATGTGCAAACAAGCAAGAAAAGATGGAGGCGAAGCAGTTGACGAACTACTACGCCCACACACAGACACACACACACACACAGGCACAGTACGCGCTTGGGGAAATTACCCAGCGGCAAGTGGGCCAGCACAACTTTGGTCACAGCATTGCGGCGGCGGCATGGCAGGCAATTTGGTGACGAAAAGAAAGCGCATATCCGCACGCGTGGGAATTTGCCTATGCAACCGCTAGAGGGCCACCAACTGTCAGCTTTCGCGAATATTAATGTATGTATATATGAATATAGCGTATATAAAAGGGCAACTAGAGCTCTTCATTTCGTTGGGAAACAGTTCTTCAAAAAATTTTGCTGTTTTTACTTGCATATTTTGCCTGCATGACATTTATCTCTTGCTGTTGAGTTTTTTGCGTGCGACATCGTTTTTGTATTGCAATTCAATTTTATGCATAGGATTTTTTCACAGCTGAAATTTTTTTGATTTTAGGTTATAATAAGAAAAAACGTTAAGGTTGGCTACGCCGAAGTCACAATATCCATCATAAATGCAAAATAATCTTTACTGCAACTTTGATCGATTAATTTATATGGCTGCTATATGCTATAGTGAACCGATCTGTAGCATTGCCTGCGGCAATAATGTACGCCAGATTTCGTGGAGATATATCGTCAAATATAAAAGTTTCCATACAAAGACTTTATTCCCTCCAATATGCTGGGGATTGATAAAGTCCAATATTCTGCTGGATGCTAGCGAAGCGATGTGTTCGCTATTTGGAAACATGGATCTATGGGCCTTTAACCTGCGAAGCATCCCGATTATGGTATGGGTACCCACTCCAGTGAAGGGTTCATCTGCCAGTTTGTTCCCGGTTATACCTTTGTGACCGGGTACTCAAGTGAGTTGCACTTGGTTCATGCAACAGTAGCAATTTGATCTCATATGCTTATACGATCGATTGGAGGTTTATCTTTATGTACCGACTTATGGCAAAGTCTTCTGCCATCTGTAAAATGCTCGGAAAACTTTGCATAGGTATGGAGAGTGGTACTGCGACCCTTACACCGATTCCCTCCGACATTTTCGTGCCGTCAGTGTACACTTGATCGTACTATTCCTAAGCAGTAGCCCCTTAGTGGAATCATTCTATTCAGCCTTGCTGCCACGGGTGACCTTGAACTTCTTGGTGAAGCAAACCGTTTTAGTAACGCTGTCCCTTGGTGCTGAGCCAATGGTATAGTACCCCTTCACTCATAGTTCATAGTCAAATGCGAGAAATTTTAATATGGTCGATTCCGTTACGGTAATTTTGATGTCAAAGTTGCGCCTCACTCGGACTGAACACATCGCAAAAAATTTCATCATCTGCGAAGCTGCGGTCCAAGCCTGGGTTGGTACAAGGTTACAGTGTTGTTAGGGAGAGACCCACTCTAAATTTTCTAAAGAAATCTCATATGATGACCACTACACGTATATGGTGTAAAGTCAACCATAAGTTAGAAAATCTTTATATTAGGCACATGAGTTCAAGTATTGACGCGATTTCATCCTGTTTAGACCCAAGGGCGCACTAAAATATTCCATCTAAATTTCTATATTGTTACAGCGCTAGAAGAACTTGCTCCTTACTACAGCGATAAGTTATGTTAGATTGGCCGTAGGGTTGATCCAAAATCGATGGATCTTACTTGGACAAATATTCGTCCTTTGTGTTATCCAAAAATTACTTCAAATGTACGACCTCATGGATCGACGAAGGGTTTTGTACAAACACAAATTTATTAAGGCGGTTATTATCAATCTCAGCCACTTCGCTGGTTTCTTAAAAGGTATGTCTAGCGAGATATTTCAGTCTGAATCTGGCAAAAGCTGGGTAATAAAGGGCAAGGTTACAAAGTGATTCCATTTCGCCTTCTGTTGTACTGGTTTGGTAAAGAGCGCCAGCCAGTTTTTCCTGATGAAAAAGTTCGAATAGTAATTACTCGTCTGAAGAACAACAAAGCGGCGGGTCTAAGTTATTCAAATAAAGCGACGAATAACAAATTAGCAGCATGCATCAGCTTCTTTGTAGAATATGGTCGGACAAAAGCCCGCCCGACGATTGGCATCCTCAAAAGGAAGTCGCCACATCTGCGCCAACTACCTTGGGACGAGCTTCCTTAAGATGGCATATAAGGTTCTAAGGGGGGTATTATGTGAAAGATTAAAGCCCTTCGTCAACAAACTGATTGGACCTTATCGGTGTGGCGTCAGGACTGGACCAGATATTCACCATGCGCCAAATGTTGGAAAGCTTCCACTCTATTCGAAATGTCAGGTGGAGAAGGACTCTTAAATTCTCCCAAATGGCGCCAAACAGCGAAAAGAAGAAACGACTGGCGCGCTGTTGTTAATTCGGCATTACCCGCGTAAGCGGTGTCTCCGCCAGTAAAGAAGAAGAAGAATTATTACTCCACATTCATTTCATTTTATTGACTTAATTTTCGGTAAATGTCGTTTAATACCATTTTTTTGATACTTTAACAATATCAATCCCGTAATTCTTTGTCACGTTGATCACTTGAGTTAATATTTTATTAAATTGTTGAGAACAAACACTTTAAAGTCAAACATTTTTGGTGTCTTCGACTTTGTTGTTTCTTAAGCGGTTAACAAGCTGCTGTTGTCTCCACACTTGTGCTGTGAGATCCCGTTTTTTGGTTATGCAAATTCAAGATACAATACATACCAGAAACTATGCAACAACAGTTGCAGCAACAAACACAAACAATAGTTGTAACTGCTTGTGCGGCACTTGGGAGCCGTAAAAAAAAAACAACAAAAGCCACAGAAATGGTCGCAGCGAGTTATTTGTAGAGGATAACAACGCACAGCACGTGGCAGCTAAGGACGCAGACATTACAAACTACAATACAGCTTACAAATATCAAATAAAATATGTTGGCTAACTGAGCAGAGAGCGAAAACTACAAAAGTAACGAAATGTAAATAAGTGCAACAACAAATTCTTGATAAAATAAAATAATGCAGCAGAAATATGTTGAGCACGTAATAAGCAGGACATTTGAGGCTCTCTCCAAGTGGATGCTTATTATTTGTGTTTATTTAGCTCTGCATTTTTATTGTTTTAAGAGCGCCCTTAACAAATTTGAGTAAGCCTTACTTGCACATATGGTTACTACACATTGATCAGAGTATACAATCAACCAAAATGCATATAAAATAAGAAAAAACGGTTTGTATGGGAACTAATGCTATAGTTGTCCGATCTGAACAATATTTCCGTATACTATGGCGGAAAGTTGTCAAATATTGTGTATATATGTTGTCAAATTAAAAAGTTATACATGCAAGGCCATTAGATTGATCGTTCTGTTTATATAGCCGGACATGTCTAAGTCGACTCAGCCCGTCACTCTGGTCATGAGCAAAAAAGACTTTCTTCATAATTTTAAATTAATTCTATGTCGTCCATCTTCAAGTAATCCCCCTTGGCTCCAATACCTTTGGGCCAACGTTTTTTCCATTCTTCGAAACAGTTGTTAAAGTCAATTTTACGGAATAGCCTTCAATGCACGTAGCGATTCACATTTAATGACTTCAATTGACTCAAAACGGTTTCCCCGTAGCAGTGGTTTGAGTTTGCTGAATAGCCAGAAGTTACATGGAGTTAAATTAGGCGAATACTGTGGTAGTAGCACAATATTGGTTGAAAATTTTGGAAATACTAACGAAGAATATATGGATTATGCGACGATGCATTAACGACGCATAACACTGATGTAGTTGTTGACAGTTTGGCCAGGCGGAAGTACACATACCTCGATAATTGAAGAAAACTGTCAACATAACCTTGATGTGGTTTTTTTGGCTTGGACTCACACAATATTCAGCCAATTGATCGCCTGTCTCCGGGTCGTAAGCATAGATCCAGCACTCATCGCCAGTGGTCGGAAAGCATTGTTTAACAGACGTTAACGCGAGTGTTTTTTCCAAAAATTTAGTGGTTTTGCAACCAATCGTAATTTCACTTTTTGCTTTCAAAACGTTTTATCACTGCTCCTTCCAATAATCCAAAGATGCTAGTAAGATCTTTGACTGTTAATCATCGATTCCGAAGCACCAATTATTATACCCTGAACAGGGTATATTAGGTTTGTCACGAAGTTTGTAACACCCAGAAGGAATCGTCGGAGACCCTATGTTTTTTAAGATGTTTTTTTTTTTTTTGTTTTTGTTTTTTTTATAGTAGGAGGAAGCATCGACAGCCGGAGTGCGGGACTTTAATCCGCTAAACCTAACCTACTCCCACCTTATGTCTCTCCCACGGGACCACTAGACAAAGTATTTCTTCATGGGAGAGAAGAACGGACTGACTGACGCCTAATCTGTTCTTAATGTCTCAATTTTGTCATAATTAGATTTGCCGCTCCGCTAACAGCTTTCCACTTTACAGAGGACTCGCACATAATTGCAGTCAAATTTTCCACCGTGAAACTACTCCGCAGGGTGGTTTTCAACTTTTCCCTATTACTTGAAAACCAATGGCAATAAAAGAACACGTGTTCAGAGTCTTCGATTTAGCGATGTCCGTCTGTCTGTCTGTATATATACGAACTAGTCCTTCAGTTTTTAAGATATCCTTTTGAAATTTTGCAAACGTCATTTTCTCTTCAAGAAGCTGCTCATTTGTCGGAACGGTCGATATAGGACCACTATAACATATAGCTGCCATACAAACTGAACGATCGAAATCAAATGCTTGTATGGAAAACTTTCACATTTGACAAGATATATTCAAGAAATTTGGTATATATCATTTCCTAAAGCAACAATGTAATCAAGAAATTGATCAGATCGGTTGACTATAGCATATAGCTTCCATACAAACTGAACACATAGTTACTAACAGAAATGCACCTGTGAAGGGTATTTAGCTTCGGTGCAACCGAAGTTAATGTTTTTTCTTGTTTTTTTTTTATCATTAGTTAATGTTGATGGACATCCTGATTCGTCGGCAACGCGTTCTCGACTTAAAGTGGTGCAAGAAAGAGGTCTAAAAAAGTGTTTTTCAACTACTGCTGTTATCAAAAGTAGCTTGGTGAGAGTCATTGGAGCTCTTTGTGATATGAAATGTCCAGGATTAAGAGAGTTCCGGACACAAAATTATTTTTGATACGTTATTTTGGATACCTAAATAAAAGTAGAATGAGAGCTGATACCTTAAAAGGATCAAAGGGACGTGTTATACGAACCGTTCATGAATAATTCCAGATTCCGCATCAGCTCACTATCTTAAGAATGCACCATATTTAAGGATAAGACAATATATCTTTGACTTGGTTCGGCATCTTTTACTGAGAGTTCCAGAATGTGGTTGAAGTTGAAGATATTTAACGACCAATATGAGATAATCGCCAAATTTGAAGCTTATTTTGAGGGAAATATAAAGACGTTTTTCTTTTTCAAATCCGCGTCGTATAATTCAAGATATGAAATCCCAGCGACCATTTGGTCTGGGAATTTGGTGTAAATCACGGCTCAAGAATATCAGAAAACGGTAGCCGTTACTTTTATAGCTAATAGGACAGTTTTCTATCTCTTCGACGGAAACTACACTATTTTGAGCGCTTCTTAAACTCTAATGTGTTCCAGTGAATCCATAAATCGCTTCGAACTGCAGCAACTTCAAGCAATGCTGTGAAGGATTACTCTAATTCTACTGTAGGTCACTAGAACGTAGCTCAACAAAAACCGACTTGCGATCACTATGAACTCGTTAGAACAACTTTTGACTATCGCCAAAAAAATACAGAGTCCCGTTATACGGTATCCAAGAGCTCTTTAATTTCACTGCGTGATTTCTTTTCCAAAAACGATAATCGTATCACCGACCGCTATAGTTATTTTTCCGTTAAGGGAAAACTACGAGTTGACTGACCTTAAATATCTCTTGCGTTAGTGGCACCACCGAACACTGAAGTTGAATATAAGTATATTGAACCGTCTTCGAATGTTGAGAAAATCCTCTAGTTTTCACATTAGTAAGCTGTAAGACTATCTGCTTAACCAAACTTAAAACTTCGATTATCGTGAATACTGATGCGATGAGAAGATATTTAAGAAAATCATTCCAACGAGACACTATAAATTTGAAGAAATATTTGGGGAAATCTTGATATGTTTTATACGGCTCACATTTTCCATGTTTCGAGAGCATTTTATTTCCGGTTCCGCATAGAATCGAAGTTTATACTTACTTGTCGTTATTTTTGTCATATTTGTTCACCAAAGTTCAACAGGAAGATTCCCAAGAACTATTGAAATGCAAATTGTGATTGGTTAAGAGCTCAAAACAGAGATCTCATTTGGACAGCGTGGAACGCCGGTGCAGTATAGCTCATAGCACCCTCACAAATCGACAAAGCGCTTTGAGCCTACCATATATTGGTTCAGGTAGGTAATGTCAGTTTCGGCTATATCTCTCCTCAACATTCAGCCTGCATGAAGGTTTTCTGACATGGCTAACATTAACGACTGTAGTTTAAAAGAAAATCACTTCAAAAACTGCTGCGAGTAACATTTTTTTTACTTGTATTGAACTCTTTTATATGGTACGGGAGTGTGGCAACAACGGAAAATGCCAAAATTCTCAAAGGTATGGCAACAATTGCTCGCTCATGCATGCATCGCATCACTGCGGCCATTGTTGCAATCTACTGAATTCTTCATTCTCTCCTAAGGCCAACTAGGCAGGCTAATGAAATTGTTGCTGCTAGTGAATTTAATTTCACACAATCTCATTCACGCACGCTCGCACACACACATACTCGTACACACATAAAGTAATTGCATTAAGCACGCAATAAATTTATTTTCGGCATTTAGTATATATTGTATATAAAGGGTGCCTTTTTTGAGTTTATTTTTTGACAGTTGTTACTCTATTTATTCTCATTTTGGTTTGGCATTTCATAATGAGCAGACTTCCTCCGGAAACAATGTTTGCAAATCGTGTAAATTTATTACAAAGATAAGGCTTCGGTTCAGTCGATATAATTACACAGCAGAGTCGGTAATTCAAGCAACCATGGATCGGTTTCGCACCCCGTTTACTCTAATAGAGATATCACTAGCGCTACCGCATAGTGCGCACGCTATTACAGCAGTGAAGCTGGGTATCGAAGAAAATCCGAATTAGTCCATCTGTCTTCACGCGAAATAGCTGGAGCTTTTCCCATTCACTTTATGGAAGATTTTTCGAAAGTATCTTGGTGTGCGGGCTAACAAAATACAACTCGTGCTAGAAATAAAGCCATACAACCATCAAGCTCGTCGCACGTCCCGTGAATGGGTTCAAAAGGAGGTGGCTACCGAACCCGATTTCCACAAGAAAACTTTAATCAGCGATGAAGCTCACTTGTGGTTGAATGGATATGTTAAGAAACCAAATCGTCGCATTTGGGGTGGTGATTATCGACAGGCCATTCTTGAGGCGTCGCTACATCCTCAAAAAGTCACTGTTTGATGTGCTTCGTAAGAGACGGAATCCATCCATATTTCCTCAGAAAAGAAGACAGCCAAAATATTACAGGCAATGGGGACCCATGTCTAAATTGAACGATATTGATGTGCACCATCTTTAGTTAGAACATTGAACCGCCAAATGAAACAATCAATTTATTGAAGAAAACTTTTGGCGAGAGCATTATCTCGCGTCGTGACACTGTTCCGAGGTCTTCCAGATCGTGCGATTTAACACTTCTGGACTATTTTTGTAAAAATATGTGAAGTCGCATGTCTACATATAGTAGATAAACTCGATGCAACTTAATCTTCGGAATAGAATAGACCTCTCGTCTGGAATTTATCAAGGCAGACAAGTTGGACTGCGAAATAATTTAGAAAACATAGGTAAGGTAAATCTGGTAGGCCAATCAGCCACGCATAGAACAGTTTTGGTTCTTTGCGTTACCACAAGGAGTTACTAGGTCTAAGAGGAGTAGGATGCCTGCGCTTCACGCGACTTTTAACAGACTTTGCGGCCACACTATCGATACCTCCTCCAGTGTATCACACCGTGGGAACCGCATATGCTTATAGCGTAGTCTTGCCAATCCGTGACAAGTGCACAAGAGATGCTCCATTGTTTCCCTGGTGCCCTGGCTGGTCATTTCCGGCTGTCTTATCGATCTCGAAATTCTGTGTTTTAACCTTATATGCGTTTTATTTATTCCTGAAAACCGCATGTTTAAAAAGAAGTGCCCTTTATATTCCTTATGTGCCAGCTTAGGTTTATGTGAAAAAGTGATTTGCAACAATCTGACGCTGTTCTTGCTTCCCACCTTTTCCCATGTTTCGTCTTTCCTGTCAAATACATAAGCAAACTTAACGTTACATTTCAATTAAAAAGCTCCAAGGACTCCACTGTGCTCTTTGCTATTTACATATGACAACTAAAGAATGAATGCCTGCATATAAATGTAAGCACACATACACATACATAAAGACTCATGCAAATCTGTACCATGAGCAAAGCATCCTCGTAGCTTTCATTCTATGCCAATTGCCACTTGTCTGTTATTAGAACACATAATGGCTTAAATGATGTCTATAATGAACGACAACCGGCCTCCTGCCAAACGAACTTAGTCTGAGCTTTATTAAAGTCTCATACAAATGAGTTTAGCCGGTGAGCTGTCTCTTCACACAAGAGCACGTGGGTGATGTTGTTTTGACTCAACGAGCGCTGTGCCATGCCGTTGTATGTATGTACATATGTAAGTAAATCATCGTCGTATTTGCCAAACAGTATGCTGTGTACGTGGAAAATCTGCTGAAGAATATGCACAAAGAAATCATGAGGTGTATAATTTGTAAAGCTTGCAGTTTAAGCTCCAAGGGATGTGCTGCTGTTAAGTCAACCGAAAAATCGAGCACAACTCCTCACACCTGCTAATTTGCATTCGTGATGATGTAAGCCGGCCTATACACGACAGAGCATAAATCTTTCCTGAAAGCATTGTAATCTTCTTTCGTATTCTTGACAGATTTGCATGAGTTCATATTCAGCAAGTTGAGATAAGTGTCGAGTTTATGTCGGAATCAAATTTCTTAAATACGAAAAATCAGATTTATTTGTTATTTAACTGTCATAATCCAGGTATGATGTGACTGGCTTGTGAAAACTGAAACGCGATATATTCATTTTTAAATCTTCAAAAACGTCTGACCAATTTGACGTTGACTGACCAAAAAATCACAAAAATCTATTGAGAAATATGTAGGACAGAAATTTTATTAAACACGCTCGGCGGGTATTTATACACAAGGAACGTTCCAAAGTAAACCGGAATTTTAGCCCCCAGGGGGCGTTAGATTAAAAAAAGTCCTGTTTACTTGTACATATGAATATTGTATTAATAAACTGAAAATTCTATACAGACTATACTTTTTCTATACTGCTTATAGCTGAGTTAACAACAGCCAGCCAGTCGTTTCTTCTGTTGGCGCCAATTGGGGATTCCAAGCGAGGGTAGGTCCTTCTCCACCTGATCTTTCCAACGGAGTGGAGGTCTTTCTCTTCCTTTGCTTTCCCCGGCGGGTACTCTGTCGGATACTCTCCGAGCTGGAGTGTTTTCATCCATTCGGACGACATAACCTCGCCAGCAAGGGCACTGCCTCTTAATTCGCTGAACTATGTCAATGTCGTCGTATATCTCATACAGCTCGCCGTGGTCAATACGCAAAGGACCATAAATCTTTTGCAGAACCTTTCTCTCGAAAACTCGCAACGTCGACTCATCAGTTGTTGTCATCGTCCAAGCCTCTGCACCATATAGCAAGAAGGGATTAATGAGTGATGTGTAGAATTTGGTCTTTGTTCGCTGAGAGAGGACTTTACTTCACAATTGCCTACTTAGTCCGAAGTAGCACCTGTTGGCAAGAGTTATTCTGCGTTGAATTTCGAGGCTGACATTGTTGTTGCCCCTAATACCGGTTCCAAGATAGACGAAATTATCTACGACTTCGAAGTAATCACTGTCAACAGTGAAGTGGGAGCCTAGTTGCGAGTGCGATGACCGTTTGTTTGATGACAGGAGAAATTTCGTTTTGCCCTCGTTCACCACTAGACCCATTTGATTCGCTTCCTTATCAATGTCAATATTGGTTGAGGCCAATGTCAGTGGCGTACACCAGCAGCTGTACACTCTTATAGAAGATGCTACCTTCTCTCTTTAGTTTTGCAGCTCTTATTATTTTCTCCAAGAGTAGATTGAGCCTTGTCTGAGAAACCTCCTTTGGTATCGAACGGCTCGGAGAGATCCTTTACGATCCTGATAGAGGTATTGTTATTGTTATGGTATTGTTTTTTCTGCACAGAGGCGGGTGCGTATCTTGGTTGCAACAAGAAGTGGCCCGAGGCGATGCTAGGACCTCGGAACCTACGCACATCTAAAACACTGGAAACGTGTCTTCCGTCTATCGCAACATGATCGATCTGATTAGTGGTTTTTCGATCCGGAGACAACCAGGCAACTTGATGAATTTTCTTTAACTGGAATCTAGTACTACAGATAACCATTTTTCACCCTCCGACGAACTCGACCAGCCTCAACCTATTTAGGGATGTTTCATCATGGAGGCTGAATTTACCGACTATTTTGCCAAAGATACATTCTTTGCCCACCCTGGCGTTAAAGTCGCCAAGCACGATTTCGCCATCGAAGGCATCTTTGGTCACATCGTCCTTTTCTTCCGACGAGGCATAGGCGTTAATCAGCGATATACTGAAGAACTTCGCCTTGATGCGGATTGTGGTTAAGCGTTCATTCACCGGGGTCGTGAGCTGCTTGAGCCATATGTAAAAGAATCGCTTCTGGCCACTCCCAAGTGAATGGCAATCAGAGCCCTTTCCTCACTTGCGTGAACTTCTACACATGACTCCATCCTCTAACATCCTTCTCCAAAACATTTTTAGTTATAAGATTTTTCAATTACAAATCCCTACATTTCCAATATTTTTCTTCTTTTTCTTGCAAAATTATGACGTCACATCTATCACAGCCAAGCACTGCTCTATTCGAAATAACGATTGCTTACTTACATAAATATGTATATTTTGACTAAAACCTTCATGTTAAGTAAAGCTGCGTTTTAAATTTGGCTCCACGGTAGTCGGTGGAGGAGTGCCAATATACGAGTATAAGTCTGTATGTATGTATGTGTATATGCAGTTATATTTTAGATTGTATTTTAATTTGTTTTCAATCTTTTTTTCACTTACTTAATTGGAAATAAGTCTACATATATCAGCTCGTCGTCATCGTTGTTGTTGTTCTTGTTGTACACAGCATGCTAAAGTGTGATGCGCAGCGCCACCCAGAAGCTCAAGTTTAAATGCCGAAGATGACGCCACTAAACGAAAACAAAAGGAATCGAACGCACCGAAACCGAAATTGCAAAATCATCAGCGACGGCGAGCGGTGCGAGTGTAAAAAGTAGTTCATCATCGGCATCATTGACAAGCAGAAGCAGAAGTAGAAATAAACAACGAGAAAACGGCATACGATATGAAGACGCGGCAAAAAAGAGCGCCACAATGCGTCGAGGAACGGTAACAAAACGAAAGTTAAGGCCTGACAGCCGAAAAGGTTAAAATAGACGGCAGCCACAAAAAGGGCAAATTCAGCGCTGAAGCTCAACGTAAACGCCAAAGGCCACCAATGAATTCCGTAACCCATTAAGCAATAGACTGTGTCCATCCCTCCCCCCCACACACATACATATGTATGTATGTACTGCTGCAGCACCTTGGACGCCATCTAGACATCTTGCGCAGGTCCTATGTTTACGCCCATTTAGAGTACAATGACCACAGCGCTACAGTTATGGTGCGTCGAACAGTTAACACAACATCATCATACGCGGCAACAGCAGCATAAATAACAACAACCAACAACTGCGTATGCAACAATAACAAAAACGTAGTCATAAATAACAATAACGGTAGAGCAAAAAAATTTTGGAAGTTGCCACATAAATATGCGCAAACATACGGACATAAGTACATACATAAGTATTACGTGTATATGTATACATATTGTTTAATGTTTGTATCGACTCATGTGTACTCATGTATATATATATACATATATATATATGAATGTGTGTTTGTTTATGCTCGCCTCCGTAGGACAAACAAACAAAGAAGCCACCTCAGCGATGGACAAATGAAATCAAAGTCAAACTAAGATGAAAGCGAAATTTTTGTGGACCCAAAACTGTAGTACGAGTGAACATTAGGGTGTGGCGCACTGAACAAAATTTGAAGAGTGCAAGAAACTCGAAGATTTGAGTTATCCTCGATTCTTTCTGATACTGTGAAACCAATATTTTTGTTCCGATCTCTGTCTCTTTAGATCGTTAAACCATCAAATACATCCACAGAGGCTCCATGGATTCAAATACCCGTATGAATGTTCATAATGGCTGTGTTCGACCCGCTAAGCGATGAAGAGTAGTGAATCGAACAAACCATAAATGTTGTTCAAACAAATTGGCTCATAAATAAGTTTGCAGATCTACTGCTCCGGAGTGCAGTCTCCTTCAAAAAAATGACCGTTCACACTGATAGCAGAGCGGCTATACTACCCTTGAACTTATTAACAGTGCGTTCAGGGTTGGTCGAGGAGTGCCTAACCTCATTATTAATCGAGTGTCTCTGTGATAAAACTGGTATGAGTGCCAGGCCATAGCGGAATCACAGGAAATTGTAAAGCTAATGAGCTGGCAAGGAAAGGCTCCCTAGAACCGCTATTGGTAGAATGGGAGTGGGTCGGTACTCCCGTATCTTCTTATGTTCCACTACTAGACAGCTAGGCTTTGCGTAAGCTTGGCCAGCGCTGAGCCACCACTGGTACATGCGATGTCGCAAAAGCCTTTCGGCTCAAAGTCGATCGCAAGAGATCTAGTGATCTTTTTGCCCTCAGTAAAGCTAGCCTCTCCCTATGTATATGCATCCCGCCTTCACCTGCTTTAATATTTTTCAACGATTAAGACGATACAATCTAATCTACATGCCAGCCGTAATGCTCTCCTTTTAAGTCGGCGGAGCAATTTTCCATCTGCCAATTGTTGATAAAACGCGACAAAATCGATCCATATCCGAAGTGAATGGTTACTGATGATGGATGGTGAGCCACTTACGGGAACGGGTGGCGAAAACGTTCCTGGTCGACCGTTCCCACGACAGTCCTGTCTACGTAACCGGAACGGACCCGGATTCTTTATCCGGTCAAGGACTATCAACACGGCAGAATTCTACCGCTACAACAACAAAAACAACTCGTTCGTGGTCGAATTGTGCTTAGCCGGGGTAATAGATTAGCAAGCCCGGATTGACGATCATGAAGGTTTTGCTATGTGTTTGGTGGGATTGGCAGGGAATTCTCTGCTGTGAGATGCTCCCCTGTGGCCAAACCCTTAATTTGTATTTTTAGTGTACAAATTTGGACCGTATGAAGGAAGTAACCGCTCAGCAATAAAAGTGGAATCTCATCGATAGTGTCTCAACTGAAGTTTGTAGTAGACAAGATGGACAAGCGACTTCACATAACCTCACAAAAAAAATCCAGCGGTGTTAAATCACACGATCTCGGGCGCCACGATGGATATAATGTACTTACCAAGACTTGATTGTTTTCGTGGGCTGTATGACATGTAACATCGTCTTGTTGGAACCAAATGTCACTCACAATAACATCATTCAATTTTGGCGCGAAAAAGTCATTAATCATGGCTTTAAAGCTTTTCCATTGACTGTAACATTTTGGCCAACTTCATTTTTGAAGAAATACGCACCAATAATTTCCTATGTTCAGAAAAGACACCAAACAGTGACGTTTTTGAAGATGTACCGACGTCTCAACAATGGCTTGTGGATACTCCAAATGCGGCAATTTTATTTATTAACGCATCCATTCAACCAAAAGTGCGCTTCATCGTTGAACGAGGTTTTTCTATGAAAATCGGGATCGGGAGCCATTTCGTTTTGGCCCATTTTCCGAACGTGCGACGCGAACGACGATAAAGTTCGGCTTCAATTTTTGTACGAGTTGAATTTTGTAAGTCCGCAAGCCAAGAGTCTAATTCAAAAGCTTCCATAAAGTCGAAAGACACAGCTCTAGTTGTTGCGCACGATGACGGATTGTCTTATTCGAATCTTCTTCAATACTCTGCTCCACAGCAGCAGTTCTTCGGTGTGCACTGTACGACGTCTCTAAGGATGCAAATTATTAACTAGAGTAAACGTTGTGCGAAACCAAACCTTGACTGAATATGAGACGCAGCGCATGATGTGCCGTCCGAACCGAGTATAGAACAGCGCGCCAGTCTTTCTTCCCTTTGGCTGTTTGGCGTCATTTGGTTATTCCAAGTGTAGGCAGGTCCTACTCCATTCGGATTGTATGTCTTCCTCGTCCTCTGGTCCACCTGGCGGGTACTGCTTCGAATACTCTCAGAGCTGGAGTGTTTTCATCTGATCGGACGACATAACCTAGCCAGCGTAGGCGCTGTCTCTTAATTCGCTGAACAATAACAATGCCGTCGTTTATTTCGTACAGCTCACCGTTCCCTTGAATACGGTATTCGCTGTTCCGCAGAACCTTTCTCTTGACAACTCGTAACGTAGACTTATTAGATGTTGCCATCGTTCATGCCTCTGCTCTGGGACGACGAGTGACTTATGGCATTTTGATTTTGTTCTAAATGCCGACATAATTGCAAGCAAATCGCAACAAAATTTAGTAAAATTGCTTTAAAAATATACGGTACTTATTTATCTAAGCTCTTATCATGAGAGTTGCTGCCACCCCGAAGAGCTCTACTGGTTTTATTAAAGCCTGTTATTGTGTTGTGTTTATAATCAGACAAGACTTGCACTATCAGCCGCAACTTAAGTCGCACAAGTCGAAAACAAATTACGATCGGCATTGTTGTTCGGCAAAAGGAAAATGGCGACACATTTTGTACACAGAAAAGCGCTGCGCCTGTAGTGGGAGCGGAGGTGGCTAAGCGCGTTGAAAAACTTCTGCACCACAAATGTTTTCTTTGTGTGAAATGTGCAGAGCTGAGTGTCGCAGCTCGAACTGCTGGCGCACGGACACGTGATTGCGCCAATCCTTTGTTATGCGCCAGCCGAAGTTAGCAAGTACCAAGTGAAAGTGGCATGCCGTTCAAGAGGGGGGAGTAAAGTGTGGCAGCGACGCTGGTGCGATAAAATTATTTGACAAAAGAGTTGCAAACACGGGCAAAACAACATTGCCGAATTCGGCAGCCAAACAGGGTGTCACCGAACTGCGGGCAAAACAAATTGTAATGACAGCGACTTACAAAAAACACACGGCAACAACAAAAGTAACAAAACTTTACATAAAATTTGTCGCAAAAGAAGTGGCACTTCGTTGCCGACAACGGCGAATGCAACGGCATTTGCCAAATAATAACGAGCAGTCGCCAGCGACGTTTCCCGCCGCCGTCTGCTTTTGTTACGTTATGTTTGCAAGTGTGTGTATGTGTGCATATGTGTGTGTAATTGCTATGCGTTGTGCTTGCTGAATGTTGCACAAAGCATATTGTTGCTAATTTAATGCGCTGTTGTTGTGCATTTCGAATGCCACTTTCAAATTGATAAGCACACACAACGAGCGCCACAGGACGAGGGCGCGGTTGGCGGTAGACAAAGGTGAAGCTCAAATACTACATAATACGCATTCGTTAACCGTTGCCAAACCGAAAGACGGCTCCTGGTGAACCGTTATGGGGGGAGCAGTGTTGTTGAAAGCTCTGCACAGCAGCCACGCAGCGCCTGCTAGCAACAGCGCGAAAGCTTAGGCGGCGGGAGTGGAAGTTTTGGTAGCAGCGACTACGGCAAAATTGCTTTGTATAGCTGTAATCAGCTTAGTCACCCAAAAGGTTTGGACGTCCTTTTTGGCTTTTATTGCATTTTAGTTGGCAGTGTTTGTGCGGCGCTTTGATTTACTTTTGTGCTTAGGCATTAGGACTAAAGGTGAGTTAGCGAAAAATAGACGCGCTGATGAAAATACTACTACGTAACGGTATTATACACCAATTCCATGTATACGAACGTAATTTAATGCCTTTCGTATTTTACTGCTATTGAAGTTTGTGGACTAACTCAAGTGAGTACACCTCAATTTGCCAGCAAGCAAAGGCATGAAAATTGTTCAAGTTGGCGTAAAACTCACAGCTTTTAAAGTTATACTCGAAAATAATTGGCTCTTATAAACTCTTCTATCATTTTCTGAAGATATTTTGTCAACCAAAACAGCTTGCCATACAAGGACTTGAACTTAATCAATCAGTTTGTATGGCAGCTATATGTTACAGTAGTCAGATTTGAACAGTTCCTTTGGAGATTGTAGCATTGTCTTCAACAATACTTCATGCCAAATTTCGTGTTGATATCTTTTAAAAAAAAAAAGTTTTCCTCGCAAGGATTTAATATTGATCGGTCAGTTTGTATGGCAGCTATATACTATAATTGTCCGATATTGGCGGTTCCGACAAAATATCAGCTTTTTGATGAGAAAAGGACGTGTGGAAAATTTTAAATGGATATATCGAAAACCGAGAGACTTCTTCTTTATAGCATAGACACCTCTTGGGCAGTTATAGCTGAGTTTACAACAGCGCGCCAGTCGTCTTCCTTTACGCTGTTTAGGGCCAATTGAAGATTCAAAGTGTAGTTGGGTCCTTCTTCATCTGGTTTTTCCAACGGACGACATGGCTTAGCTAAGCCGCTGTCTCCTAATTCCGTGAACTATGTCATCGAATATCGTGGAAAAATGACTGTTAACATTACCATATAATAAATAATACCCTTTTCGCAGCAGAATCAAAGCTTCAGACCAATATCAGGCCTTGTGGGATTCAACCAGACTACTGTAACGGATTTTATTTCGAAAGGCGGGTTCTTTTGCCAGAGAAAATAGGATCTGATAAGGTCGGAGAGACAACAGTTGCCCAAAACAGGCTCACCTGATTTCTTGTTTAATGAATCGCTTTAAATTCTCTCTACACATTAAAAGAACCTTAGTGATACGACAGGAGTGATAGCGGATCCATCAACGGTTCAACGGAGGCTCATAGAAGTGGGTTCAACAGCTAACGTCCTGCAAAAAAACACTCAGAGCTAATTAATGAAGATAAACTGCTATGTATAGAAGAAACAACCTGAAGATTGGTTGCTGGAACAGAGTTAGTAACTTTAATATATTAGGTTGTCAAAAAAGTCTTGCAGTATTTTCGCTACTTGGCGCTGAAAGCGCGTAGTTCTAGTTTTATTCGTCGCATCGGGTCATACCTTTTTGGAAAGCTTATTTCACGTGCTAACACGTGTTTGATTGATTGTCGTTTCTTTTAAGTTATAGCGTCGCAAACATGGAGCAAAATAAAGAGAAAATACGGCATATTTTACAGTACTACTACGATAAAGGCAAAAAGCATTTCAAGCCGCCAATAAAATTTGTGCAGTTTATGGACCCGATACAGTTTCCATTTCCACCGCACAACGATGGTTTCAACGTTTTCGTTCTGTTGTAGAGGTGGTCGAAGATGCGCCACGCTCCGGAAGGCCTGTCGTCGAAAATTACGATAAAATCGCTGAATTTTTCGAAAGAGACCGGCATAGTAGCAGCCGTAGCATCGGTCAAGAGCTGGGCATGAGTCATCAAAAATTCATTTCAATTTCAATAAAAAAAAAAAATCAATAAAAATACCGCAAGACTTTTTGACAACCCATTATTTGAATAAGATGGTATCCACTACGGAGGACAAGCGAACGGTTCAGCGGAGAATGCCTAAAAGGCACAGTATGCCAGACAGTCAGCAGGATGGTAGGAATTGTTTTTCTTATAAAGGAGTAAAAGGAATTCATTTAATTGAAGAAAGGGTCAACGGTGAAGCCCATAAAATAATCCTGGAAATCCCGGACAAATTGGGTACCTTGTATCGACGAATTGTATCAACACCAAAACGACGTCCTCTTTCATCACGACTCTACGTTATGTCGGAGGGCGAACTTCGTAAATAAAGCTTTTTCAGTTCTACTACCTTATCAATCTCATTCGTAACTAATTTTGATCTTCTATCTTGGATTTCTAGTTCGGGTTTTTATGATTGAAGAAGAAATAGAACACTTGGCAATGCAGTTTGATCAAATTTGAATAAAATTCCTTCCTGAAAAATTTTACAAAAATATTTTTTTGGCTAATAATTTATTTTGTCGCTTATTAAAAACTCTTTTTTCTTTGCTTGAATTAATATTTAAGCTAATAATTCAATCGTTTCTACTTACCGATTTTATATGCCCAGTATTTTGTAATATAATATGACGTGCTTCTTTGAGTTAGTTTGATCTTTACCCTATACTACTGGCATTAGTTCTTAGAGCTCATTTTGTATTAGACATGCATCGACTCTTTCGAGTAATTGCAGAAACCCAGTGAATGAATTCGTGCTTCAGAAGATGTTCGTAGGATTTCGACCAAATTTCATACAAAATATTCTCCTATGTGAAAGTCCGAAATTAAGGCTCAACTACGGCTGCTTCTGAAAAATTTGTGTTCCAGCAATACTACAATTGAATCCGTGTGTTTTGGCGTCAGATCTACAACAATTTCGAAAGACTGGTGTATAAATATAAAAATAATATGTCGGTGAGATAACTAACCAGTAGAATTTTTCATCTTTTGAAGTACCAAAACATGATCAGAAAAGTGCCGTGGCCAAAAAGTCGCCAGTAAATGTTAATGGTATTCCAAAAAGCCTAATGAAGCTCTAAAATATTGGTGTAGAAGTTCTCTATGTGATCTTCAGTCTAATGTTCCGTTCCCACTTCACCGAAAAAGTCACAGGTCCTTATGAGAGGTAAGTCTAGGAGAGTGGTATGACTTAATAATTGGTCTATAACTGTATTCGGATTCTTTGAAAGTTTATTTATTAAAAACATGTCAAATAAAAACAGTATGTATAATTATTATTTTTATTATTCAAAGTATCGCTTATTTGTGGCTATAAAATGTTACCATATTTCAGCAAATTTGATGGATTCCATCTCATCGAGACACGTTTGATAGTTTCTGATGTGAACAAATGGTTGTCAAAGGGGAATTTTGGTATGTAAGATGGATTGTGTTGTCTTGTTGGAATATTTTTTTTTCATGTTTAGTCGAAAATTTCGGGCATTTTTCGGCAAACTTTCACTTCAAAGTGATTAGTTGTTGCCGGTATCCATTAATGGTTTCATCCGATTTTAGAAGCTTATAATACAACACGCTCTTCTGATCACACCAAATACAGAGCATTATCTTGACGTGATGCATATTCGGTATTGCTGTTGATTGGCTCCAGCTCTGAAAGTATTCGACGCTGTACCCGCCGGGGGAAGCAGAGGAAGAGGAAGACCTCTACTCCGTTGGAAGGACCAAGTAGAGAAGGACCTGGCTACGCTTGGAATTTCCAATTGGCGCCACGTAGCGAAAAGAAGAAACGACTGGCGCACTGTTGTTAACTCGGCTATAATCGCGTAAGCGGTGTCTACGCCAATTAAGAAGAAGAAGGAGATGCATATTCGATTTTGCTGTTGATTGGCTGTTAGCCAGTTACCATCCGGTGCAAGAACAACCTTTTGTAACGTTCAAGAAGCATTTCTGATATGTAAAATCGTCTTTCAATGTGTACAAGCATCAATTCCAATGGAACCCTATTTCCTTGCTTTTGAATATATTCGACTGCTATTGAACATTTTAAGCGTTCGACTGCTTGTGTGACTCTTAAAGATTCTATGAACTCATTTGTGTTTGGAAACAATCTATGTGGAGCTTTGCTTCCAGTTCCTCATCTTCTAATTTTTTTATTCGCTCAGGACGTTCCTCGTCTTCCAAATCCCCACTTTTAAATCGTGTACGACAAGTTCGCTCAGTTACATTCGGCTGAGATCGTCTTCATGATAGAGTAATGAAGAAGAACTCCTAACACAAATACTATTTAGGCACAAAGTTCGACACATTTAAGTAAAAAAGTAACAGTACTAATACATTGACCGATATGTGCGTCATGAAATCATCGGACAGAAATCAGAACATGCATTATATGGTGGGCTCGAGGAACGCATCACCCAATTTCATAAACTTCTGACATCAGAGCATATTGCAAAGTGTAAAAGACGCAAAAAAAAAAAAAATTATCCAACGAACTTAAGGTTATAAGCCGTTATTTTACTGTGCAACCTTTTAAGTACCAAGTAATTTATGTTTATTTGTGCGAACAAAAATCCATAAAATTGCAATAATACTGCTGCAAGTCACATTCAACGCATGCCTCATCGCATTTCATCGCACGTCATCATGTCACCAACAGCGCCACCATCATCCACCACCACCACCAACCACGGCCACTGCCAACATCTGATGCCAGAACAAGAACAAGAGCATGTAAAATCACAGTAGCTGTCACAACATAAATGGGCATACATGATTGACATTCTTCGTTGATTGATTGAACAATTCGCCGGCGGGAATGGAGGATCATTCAATCCATCGCTTCCACCTGACAACCGATTACATCAGTGATCGGACCAATGAACGATCAATCGTTGCCTGGCACGGCAACACGGCAGCTGCTTGCTAGCTCTTCAATACTGTATGCATTTACATATGTATGTGTATGTGCATGTGTGTATGTGTTAGTGTGGGAAGGGCGCAATTGTAGGGCAATTTTTTCACGAAGCTGCAAAGCGTAGATAATTGTTGGCAGTACTTTGACTACAAGTACACAATCGCCGGACACGATCGCAATAATTAACGAAACGAAATCTACCGTGGTATCCGATTGCTGAATTACGCAACAAAATTACGAAGCAGTAAGCGATGGAGGATGGAGCCAAGTGTAAAAGTTCACGCAAGTGAGCATAGTTTTCTGAGCACCATTCTCTTGGGACTGGCCAGAAACGATTAAAGATTACGATTTAAAGGCATGCACCCGGAACGTCCGGTGCCTTAATTGGGAAGAGATGGTTGAGAAGTGCGATGGACGGAGGATTGAGACGAGTAGGTCCTTCTGGCATTTACTATAGTGGCCATATAAAGCAGGGCAAATTCGGTGTGGCATTCGTGACATTTATACTCTTTTCTAAGAAATCTAACGCAGAATAACGCTTGCTAACAGCTGCTACTTCGGACTGAATAGGCAATTGAGAAGTAAAGTTTTCTCTCGACGAGCAAAGACCAAATTCTACAAGTCAGTCATCACCACCATCCTGCTATATGTTGCAGAGGCATGGACGATGATAAAATCTGATGAGTCGGCGTTATGCGTTTTTGAGAGAAAGGTTCTGCGGAAGTTTTATGGTCCTTTGTGCATTGGCAACGGCAAATACCGCATTCGATGGCACGTTGAGCTATACGAAATATTCGGAGACATTGACATAGTTGAGCGAATTAAGAAAGAGCGTCATGTAGTCCGAATGGATAAAAAACTCCAGCTCTGAGTTCAGTTTCTTTTATGGTAAATGATCCTTGATATTAATTATGGTAAATGATACCTGGTTTTCCTGACTTGACCACCGTGTGCGCCGGCTCACCTGTAATGTTTAGCTCCTAAGCAATTGAAACAGTGCTTACCTTCCGGCGGATTCGACGTTTTCCATTCTTTGTCGATATTTTTGTTAATTGATCTTCCATAGCGTGATGGTTGATCTTCGATATTACCGAAACTGAAGCGACGAAATCAAAATCAGTTATAATTGACTGTTACAGTATCAGAACCATAAACACCGAATCACATTTTTTTATGTAGAAAAAATTTCTCATTCCTGGTAGCCATCTCTGACGCGTGTTAAAACAACACTGAGTAAAGTAATCCCAAAACTCTCTTAAAGGCTTTTTTAGCACGAAATCTTAGCTTTATAATGGCATATAAGGTAACCCAATCGCATTTACACACTACGAGACAGCGACTAATACTCTTTCTATATGGCTTTCTAAAAGGCTTTCCCGGGGGATGTTCCTGACTTTTCCAACTATTTGTCTCAACTTTAAAATTTCGATATGTGATACTCTTTTTTCGTGAGAGATCAAAAGTAAAGCTTCAGTTTATTTCGGTTTACAATACGGATAAGCTGTCAGCCAAATGTTATGGGAAACATACCTTATAAGGTCCAATTTGGAGCGCAGCCAATTCTCAAAAGACTTTCTGGGGACCGTCTAAAAACGTTAATGTCTAATGTAGTTTGTAGGCCTAAGATATTATTGGTTCAGCTAAGGCTTTGCCACTTTTTCGAGCAGTTTCCTTTCATCCCTTGAAATTATTACTTCGTCGTGAGGAAAGTGCTTCTTGTAGATGATTTGGAGCCCAGTACTACTACCTATTTTTTGATCCCATCAGGATTCGATTGCTGAAATACGAGTCCTTAGCTCCCTAAAGTGCTAGTCAATACCGAATTTAAGCCCTTGAAATCATTGCAGAAAAATGTGGCAACCTCACTATATGTGGAATGGGGTTTACGGCAAATGATTTTGGATAAACTATGCGGAGGACGTTAGTAACCTATAATCTATGAATTTCATAAAGGAATTGTCACACTCACTGCATTTATCGATCTTATGTCCGATCTCGACTATAAAGAAAATATCTCAAGCATTTTAAAAATAATTTTGAGTTCAGTTACATACCACGACTATAAATAAAATACTAAAAGTACCTTTAAAATAATACCTACATACAAATCCTTCTGCGTGAAGATATTCCACTGTGCACTCTTTGTAATTAATGAGTTCAGAAAAATAAAATCATGTAAGTTTGGTGCACACATACATACACACCTAAGCGACTTACATATATTTTTGTCTTGTGACATGGTGACTTGTAAATATCACTCATCAAAGACTTCCCCAGGGAGACAACAAAACCATGTGAATGGCAGTACCTCGCGCATCGCCAAACACCGGATCAGTGAGAGTGATCATTACAAAACACACAACGTTGACGTTGAGCAAGTCAAGTTTGCTATTTTTTGTGTGTGCGTCTTCGTTATTTATTCCTGTTAATATCGGTTTGTTGTGTGGCTGACTGCCGGTGGTCGGTGGTCGGTGGTCACACAAACGAGTGCCATGCGATTATTTGTTTACTTGCATGTTAAGCACTCATCATTGGCGCTTAAATGGTTGCGAATCTATCATCCCAGGACCTAGGGCACTTTACAACACCTTAATGCTGACCAAGTCACATGTGCCACCACCTACTGATGAGTTGCGGTTTGCGCAGGGAATCTGGAGCAAAAACTGCCTAAGGGTATGGGCTCTTAAGAGATCTCGAAGATAAGTTAACGATCAGCGAGAGGAAGTGTGGCAGGCGGGCGGAGCTTTGGAGTTGCAGAAAAATATATTTTTGTATGTGTATGTGTTTATAGATAGGAATACCTATACCCGTGGGTATAATATGAGTTACAATGGAGTCTTGGAGGTAAGCAATTTTAGTGCTACGACTTAGTTAGTAGGTTTTCGAAATCGTGACTGAAGATCGTTCGACTAATCGACTAAAAAGATCAGGATCGCAACACAGATTGATTTGCAGATGCCTGATTGGCATAGTATATGACCGGAATCGGTGCTCTGCCTCATTTTGGTGAATATAATATGACCTACATTGGACCAAACCACCGTACAATTTGTTAAATCGACCAAAAAGATCCGGATCGCAAGACAGATTGATTCTCGAATGACTGGTTGCTACTCGTATTGCATATAACCGGAATGGTCCTTTGCCTCATTTCCTTGAATATAAAACGAGCTACATTAGACTAAAGCATGAGATCATTATTCAATCAATCAAAAAGTCGGGATTTTGGGATGCCTGGTTGGCATTGTGTATGATCAGAATTGCTCCTCCGCCTCACTTCGGTTAATATAATATGAGTTTATTGGATCAAACCATCGAAACATTTGTTCAATCAATCAATAAGATCGGGATCGCAGCACAGATTGATTTCTAATTGGCATCGTACAAGGTGGGAATCGGTTATTTGTCCCATTCCTGTGACTATAATCGGAGCTACATCGGATCGAACCACGGGATCAATGCTCAATCAATTAAAAAGATCTGGATCGCAGAATAGAATGATTTTCAGATACTTGGTTGGCATTATATACTTATATGATCGGAATCCGTCCTCTGCCTCATTCCTGTGAATATAATTTGAGCTAAATTGGACCAAGCCATCGAACCATTTGATCAATTAATTAAAAAGCTCATGATCGCGATCCAGCTTCAGAATCGGTCCGCTTTGAGGCAAACTCACCTACAACATCTGTAATAATCATGGCCTTGGTTAAGTGGCATTGTAGGGGTCATCACAGATCAACTTCCGCAAAGATGCCACTTCCAGTAACTTGGTAAAGTATTATTTGCAGAAAGTCAGGTGGAGGAAGGTGAGCGTTAGAATATTAACTTTGTGAATGACCAGTCGATGGAGACAGGTTAAAGTCCATGGCTCCCAATGTTCCAACTTAGGAGACATTAGCCAGTTGGGGTAGAAAAAAATCAGGCATATTATTACATCCGCTGGGTTGCTGCCCAAGGCTTAATTGATTACCACTTCGGAGCAGAATAGGCCTAATGACAACCTGAGTGCGGCTGCCTGCGCTCTAGCGCTCCTGCGCCTCCCTTTCAAACCCACCAACTTACCAACTAAGTTTTTCTCCTAATACTTTTTGAATTATTTAATTTTTGATCGCGTGAGCTAAGCAAAAATTCGTTAAATGTCTTTAAATGAACCTTCACGGTTCCTCGATGTCCCACGCTGAGTTCAGTGAAGAAGCATCATACACCGCGACTTCAAGCATACTTACTTTGTTGCGTTTACCGCTGCGGGGTTTTAATATAATGCGGTAATGATATGCTCTTTAGCATCTAATTATATACTTAAAACTCGGCTTCGTCCAAGAACAGCAAATCTTCAAAAATATTATAAGTTTTGATTTTTTATATACAACAATTTGCCTCGCAAAGCAAAACACATAATTACAGTTGCTGGTGTTAAATTGCGGCAGCTTAACGGTAACTAACTACGCAGCCGAATTTTATATTGAGCGCTCTTTAATTTTAGCGCCGACGAGATTTGTGGGTCGCATGCGAAGAGGAGGAACGTGGCATTCGCAGAGGGAGAGTGTGCGACGCTGTAGGCAGCATATCAAAATCCAAATGGGTGCATAATTAAATTGTAACTGCGAAAGGTAGATTGCGGCGTTCGAACCGGTGGTAAATTTGGAGGGTATGACATTGGAGTTTTAAGCAGCAAAATTGCAAAAAAAATTATGGTCAAAAACTACTAAAAATCTTTTATTTAAATTTCGGTGATGTACGATTCCTATGGTATCGGGCGAGCGAAAGAACCATAGTGATGATTGTTCGTTTTGTTGGTGTCATGTGACTGGATACAACTAAAACTACAAGCTTCCAATTTCATACCCAAATTTGCAAACAGCTACTTCTTCCACTCCTCATAGGACCGAAATATCAGTGCCCAAACAGCTTGTTACTTTGGAAGACATTCGCAGTACCGAAGAGGATGGTGCAGTAACGAAACCGGATGAAATGTCAAGTTTTGAGTTTTTAGAAAACAGCAATATGAAATTGTTTTCCCAGAGTGAGCTAAATGATTTGAAAAGACACCCAGAGTGAACCTCTCCAGAAACGTAGCTCAGTGGCTTGGATCAAGGCTAAAAAGCAGGAACTTATTTCTGTTGGAAATGTTTTCCTCTCGCTGTAGATATCCTGAGAAACAGTCCACTTTCTCCTTTGCCCAAAAGAAAGAGATGGTTTATTGAAATAGTATTGATGGCTATATAATAAGGCTATATTTAAGAACTTATTCAATCCACCACAGTGACGGATTTTCATTTATTCTTCAAAAAGATGCGTTAAGGCTTTCCTGTTGGATATTGTTGTTGTTGTTATAGTGGCAGAAAACATTCCTAAAGTAATTTCGAGGAATAATGCCCAGTTAACTGTTCTTCCCCGGAAAAAATCCGGGTGCGGGTCGTGGGAACGGATCTTGTTACTGTTGGTCATCTCACAAACTTCAAGGAAATTTTTAAGAAGCTGAAATTTGTTCCTTGCAAGTTAAAATATTGGGTAGTCGAAAAAGTCTTTTCGTATGTTCGTTGAAAAAAAGTTACAGGGGTTCAAAAATGAGTGAAAGTAATGAAGAAATTCGTTTTATTTAGAAATATTTGTATAAAAAGGGAAGAATGCCACGCCCACGCAAGCCACCAATGAAATTTGTGAAGTTTACGGAGACGATGCTGTCTGTATCAGTTCGTGTAGCACAACAATGGTTCGCTCGCTTTCTTTCTGAAAATTTCCATATGAAAGATGCACCTCGCTCTGGTCAAACTATCGTTGAAAACGTCGATGAAATTATGGAAAAAACTGACCAGGACCGTCACATAAGCCACCATGACATCGCTAAGGAACTTTCATTCTTTCATCACCAAGCGGTTTTTAACCATTTAAAAAAGTCTGGCTACAAAAAGAAGCTCGATGTTTGGGTACCACATGAATTGTCTGTGAAAAATTTAATGTACCGAATTAACATCTGCGATTCTTTGTTGAAACGATATAAAATCGAACCATTTCGGAAGCGAATGCTAACAGGAGACGAAAAGTGAATCAAATACGACAATAATGTGCGAAAAAGATCATGGCCCAAGCGTGGTGAAGCTCAACAAATGGTCGCAAAGTCAGGATTGACGTCTCGAAAGGTTATGCTGAGTTTTTGGTGGGATTGGAAAGCAATCATCCACTATGAGCTGCTTCAGCCTTGTCGAACCATTGATTATACATTTCGCTGTCAACAACTGATAAGTTTAAAGCAAGCAATCGAAAAAAAAAACGTTCAGAACTGATCAATATAAGGGTCTTCCATCAGGAAAACGCTAGATCACACACATCTTTGATGCAAAAACTGAGAGAACTTGGCTGGGAAGTTTTGATGTATCCACCATTTAGTACCATATGAACCATCGGACTATTATTCATTTCGGTCAATGCAGAACTCTCCTGAATTGATAAATGGAGTAAAGTTGGCTTCAAGAGAAGCCTGTGAAAATTACTTGTCTCAGTTTTTCGCCGAGAAACCAGAAATGATTTACACTGATGGAATAATGTCTCTATTGGCGAAATGGCAACAAGTGGTCGACCAAAATGGTACATATTCAGTTCATTTAAGAAATATAGTTCATATAAGAAATATAAAAAAAAATAAGTTGAAGTTTGATTAGAAATGCGAGAAGACTTTTTCTTCCTATATTTATTATCATTCGAAAGACATTTTTAAAAATTTTTGATATTTATTTTTTTAACATTATTTCTTTTAAATGATGGTCCGTCCGTTGGTTAATTCAATTTTTATTGACTCCTTCGAGCATTGCGACTAGTAACTGGCGAATGGCACACGTCATGTCTTGCTTCAAGACTTGAATCAAAGCGGGAGTATCCGCATTGACTTTAGACTTTACATTACACATTCCCACAGAAAAACCTCTAACAGTGTGACATAACAGGATCTTGTTGGCCAATCGACTGTCCCATAACGTGAAATTAACAGCTCACCGAACTGTTCTCTCAATAAATCCATTGATTGATACGATGTGCCACCGTTTTGTTGAATCAAAATGACGCCGAGAACACGAACTTCAATTCCAGGCATCAAATATACTTAGATCACCCGTTAGTATTCTTAAAAGAATGTTAAAGGCATTTCAAGCTTTATGTTGCTTAATGAGTCACTCGCCATCTTTTCTTTATTTTGATCTCATCTACTCTCCAGACAATTTAAGAGTTCTGAGTGAAGAGGTGAAGGATTTAACCACGTTATGAAGGATATGGTAAAGAGGATAAGTGAAAATATCATGTTAGGGTCATACCCCTAAACGGCCTTTATGTACTGTAATCGTATGTATGTATGTGTGCACTTTATTTAAATGATCTGCTGTTAACATTATGCCACTGCCTGTGTTCGTTCAAAATTACGTATTTAAAAAGTGCCTAAAATAATGTTGATGTTGCATGAATTTGGCTTTGCAACACTCCCACATATATGTACATACATAAAAATATCTGCAAATATACAATATATGATCAGCAAAGTGTGCCGGCCAGCAAATATATGAGCGAGCGAGCGTATTTGCTTTTGCTGACATGTGCAATGGACATTGTTCGAAATGTCATCAGCAAATGCAATCACATTTGACCAAATGGAAACCACTTGGATTGATTGGTTTCACTATGAATTTCGCCATTTCCTCCCCCCCACACACTCACACACACACATTTCCACGCGGCAATTGCATAATCAACGCGTGACCGCATCATCAGCAGCAACCGCAACACACCCACACAGACACACAGGTATGTAAGTATCTCTATCATAACGGTTGGCTGACAACGCGAGCCGTTTTGGCTGCCGCAAAAGCGAAAATTGCAATTGACACTAGCAAAGTCAGAGTCGAGTTTTAATTTGTGTCAGAACTCAACAGAACCCAACAATTTGGGGTAGTCGAAAAACGACAGCGGACAGCGGTCGGCGGCCGTTGACGCGCTGATGATGGACAGGTTAGCAAAGCGTTAATGATAGCTGTAATAAAAGCCCGAAAAAAGTGCCGAAAAACCGCAACAAACTTCGCAAAACACACAACGACGAATGAAACGCGCGGCGCGCTGAGAGGCGAGTTCAGCGGACGGACGGATGGACTGACTGACGAGCCGGAAAAGCCTACCAAAATATTTTGTTTAGTTCAACATTGTGCAAATATCAACAACGAAAGCAAATTTGTACATATGTATGTAAAGATATAATATATGTATATGTACAAATATACATACTTATATATTCAAATATGTCATGCTAAAGCGCCCGTAGCGCTTTTTTAAGTCGACCTGTATGTTTGATTGTCTGTGCTGGCGACTTTTGGAATTCACCTGCAACGTAATCATTGTGCTGGAAAAAAGAAACGCCGAAAAAAGAAGAACACCAAATAAAACTGGGGAAAGAAGGCGAAGAACTGCTGAATTGGCACGTAGAAATTCCAGGAAATCCCTTATGCAACGCACGCCCAAGTAAGCGATAGCCAACAAAAACACTGGCTGACTGGGCTGACCGCAAAAAAGGCAAAATTCATTTCAAACACTGTCGCTCCGAAGGTGGCAAATACAACGGAATCGTGTCTGACCGACAGACACATGCACTCGCTTCAGCTGAACTGTAAAATGAGAAGGTGGCAAGTAAGAAAACTCCGAACATGATTAGAAACATATTTAGATACTCGAACATACATACATACATATGTATATGTGGACAAGAGTCTATAAGCAACAATATACTCGTACATATACATAAATATATAATAAATATATATAAAATAAATAAATAAATATATTTTTTGCATAGAAATATTTTGCCTGAGAATTTCTAATATTTTAGTTTAATACCTTTTACACATACGACTGTACTGTTATTACTTAATTTTTGTACCCTAAACAGGGTACATTAAGCTTGCCACGAAGTTTGTCAGCAGAAGCTGCGCATTTGTCGGAACCGCTGTTATAGCACCAGGTTTAGGTTTTAGGCGCCTCACAAGGTTAACTCAAATTAGGAGGTCGATCCTAACAGGGATCTTACTTGGATAGCTTAGAACGCTGGAGCGCTGTGTTACCTAAAACTACTATATAACAGCTCATAAGACCCTTAATTGACAAATAGTTTTGAGTCTATCACAAATTTGTTGAGACAGCTAATGTTAGTTTCGGCTTTGTCACTTGGTTCACCGAGATGTTTCATCCTCACTTGAAAAGTTTGAACAATGGCGAAATAGTGCCTGGATGTCTCAACTTAGTCCTTTCAACTTAACCTTCAAGACTTTTAGACTCATTGCATGAATGCCTATTGGAGAATGTCCACTACGAGCTCTAAAGATTGCGGCAAGATGAACTTTGCTAAGGGCAAGTAGTTAAGAAGACCTCCAGCGTTGTGGTCTAGGTCAAAAGCGTCTTGCAGTCGTAGAGAAGTGAGTTGTCGAACCGCTCAGCGCACGCGAGGTCTATTGGTCCAAAGCTAGAACACAATATGCCAATGGAGATCCAACTCGGTGCCATTTCAATGTGAGGGGAGTCCAGTAACCTAAAGCTAAGATTGATGTAGCAATTCATATAGAAAACTCGACTCCTAGCTTCGACACATGCGTAAAGAAGATCACTGCACCGCTTCTCCAGCGACCGCTCCCTCCTGGGTTTATGAGCAGAGAAAAAGTCGCCACGAATAGCCTCTGGGATACTGTGATCCAAGTTTTGAAGGATTGCAGTTGTAGGAGGGAGAATTTCGGCGTGTCCTTATTCGCACACAATTATTTCTGGTCCGCAGTTCACCTGAGATGTCTATCAGAGCCGCTCTTTGGACACGTTCAAACTTCTTAGCACAGGTAGGTAGACTTTTCGAGCACCCTCCACCAGACGAAGACAGCACAGAACATTAGCTGTATTGGTTTGACTATGGTTTCGTAGAGCCAAAACACCACCCTTGGTTAGAGTTTCCACCTTCCATACAGCAGTTGTATAGCAATATAAGGCAATCGATACCTTTCTTACTCTCTCCTCAATATTTGGCTTCCATGAAAGCTTTCTATCAAAGATACTAGATAGATCGCTTTACCAACAGGTTTAAGGCGTGAGTTTCTGAACGAGTGATGAAGCTTTATGGTAAATAACACCTTTTTAGTTTTACTTGGATTGACGGATAAGATAATTTCACATTTTAGGCCGGTCACTTGGTCAGCAAGATCATGTGATATTCCATCGTTAGACTTTATCCTCTGGGGAAATGTAAGGTCTGAAGTAAATGCGGTATATCCCGCTTCGATTCAGGCCTTGGAGCAAAACATTCGTCAGTTACCAGTCGCTTAAATGAGACATCGAACTTGGGCTTAGGAGATGGACCATCTGAGACGTAGCCGCGGCCAACATTTGAAAGAGATAATCTTCAAAATTAATGGCAAATAATGCTCTTTCGAATGATAATAAACATTCCACATTAAATTTGAAGCTTCTGTGTTATTTCTTTAAAAAAAGTAGGGAATCTCGAAATGGATCACCTTCATAACATTGTTCGATCAAGCTCACAGGTCAGACGAAACAAAAAGGGAATTTTTGAAAAAAATAAATAAGTTTTATATATCTAATAATACTGGCTAAATTTTAAAAACGGATAACATATGTACATATGTATACATTCAAATTATATTAAATCGCTAAGAGTTTGATTCCAAACTCAAGTATCTGTAATTTTCGTCCGTCGATCGATTCGTTTCATTTAATTATTCTTAGCTTTATATTTGACAAACCAAAATATCTTAGACTTAAGAGTAGATGTGTCTGCATACTTTGTTCTCCAGTTAAGCTATCATCTTACCTCTTAGCGCTACTGACAGACAACTCAGAAGTTTCGTTCATTTGTTGTGACTTTGATGATTCAGTTTTTCTGCATTTTGGTGTATTGAATTTCATTTCACATTTTCTTGATTATTCGTGACAATTTGGCGATCGCTGCTCATGACAATTACGATTCTGTGCTGAGCGGAATATGATTCATGAAGTCGAGAGCCAATATGCGTATATGTAGCTGGTGCATTTGGCGCTTTACTTGCAGTGGTGTTGGAATGCTTAGGGATTCTGTAACCGATTATGAAATTTTGTTTGATATGACTTCTAGATTGAGACTCAGTTTATTTATTAAGTATTTATAAAATGAAAAAATTTGCTTGGTCGAACGATTAATATTTAAGGGGCAATTTGGAAATTTTAAAAAGTCAAATTTTTTTCAATTACTATGATTCTTCTTTACTGGCATAGACACCGCTTACGCGGTTATAGTCGAGTTAACAACAGCGACTGGCGCGTTTCTTCTTTTCGGAATGTGGCGTCAATTGGAGATTCCAAGCGAAGCCAGGTTCTTCTCCACCTGGTATTTCCAATGGAGTGGAGGTCTTCCTTTTCCTCTGCTTCCCTCGGCGGGTACTACGTCGAATACTTTCAGAACTGGAGTGTTTTCGTCCATATGCACGAATTCGTCATACTGCTCATCGTTCCATCGAATGCGATATTTGCCATGCGCTAAGGACCATAAATCTTACGCAGAACCTTTCACTCGGAAGCTCGTAACGTCAACTCTGCAGATGTTGTCATCGTCTATGAATCTGCATATAGCAGGGCGGGGATGTTGAGTGCTTGTCTTTGTTCGTTGATGACTTCACTTCTCAATTGCCTACTCAGTCCGAAGTAGCACCTGTTGGCAATAGTTATTCTGATTGAATTTCCAGGTTGACATTGTTGTTGCTGTTAATGTTGGTTCCAAGATAGACAAAATTATCTACGACTTCGAAGTTATGACTGTTTGTTTGATGACAGGAGATATTTCGTCTTGCCCTCGCTCACTACCCGACCCAGAAACATTATGATAAAACGATTTATGTATAAGGATTGAAATTAGTTTTGGAGTTTAAGTGCTGGGAGAACGCAGCCGGTAGAGCCTTAACTTAAATCTTTAAACGCGTTTATCTCGTAAATACTTTTATTGATGCGGTTGTCACGATATCTTGAGTTCTGATTAGTCAATTTACTTCAAATTTGGCAGGACATGTATTTAAATATTTCAGCATCAGCTTCCATACGAAAGACATTGTCTAACCAGCGCATTCGTTGGATTTTTAAGCACTTAACTATATTCATCTTATAGTATAGCTTTTACAGTTCGTCGATCCATCTTCTTCGATATTCATCGCTCCCGCGGGCGGCTCCTAAGTCTTACGAAGAACAGTTCTCTCGAATGTTTTAGGTGCTTTTTCAGCTCAGCTCTTCATCATCCATATTCCTGCGCCGTAAAATTGGACGCAAATAATGAGAGACTTATAGAGCGTAATTTTATTCGTAGAGAAAGGGATTTGCTCCTTAATTGCCTACAGATCCCAAAGTCGCACCTGTTGGCAAGAGGCCTTCTGCGCTTAATCTCCAGGCTTGAATCGTTTGTACAATTTATGGTGTTTCCGAGATTTATAAAGACCTTTCCAACTTTATAGCTGCCAACGGTGGCGTAGTTCTCAGACGCGAGGAATCCTTTGTGTAGCCAGGTACTTTGTCTTGCCTTCGTTCGCCACAACACTAATCTCTTTCGCTTCTTTTTCCAGGCTGGATATGGCTGCGCTGATGGCTCTGCTTTTGAGGTCTACGATGTCAATATCATCTGCGTTCCCTAATTGCATTGTACTTTTAGAGTAGGCAGTGCTTTTGCGGTTCTAATTAGTGGCTCGTACCACTTTTTCCAGCATTGCATTGAAGAAAGACGCATGAGAGGGAATCAGTCTGCCCAAAACCGCGTCTGATATGGAAGACTCGTAGATATTCTTACGTATTTTGACGGATCTGATGGTTTTACTCAACGTCATTCTACGTAGACGTATTAGTGACGATGGTATACCAAATTTAGACATGGCGCCAAATCAGCGGCTCCTGTCAGTGCTGTCGAAAGCGTCTTTGAAATCGACAAAATTTTGATAGGTATCGAACTGTTTGTCAAGGGTTTTCTCCAGAATTTGCCGTAGTGAAAATTTGGTCTTCGGCGGATTTGTCTGGTTTAAAGCCACACTGTTATGGTCCAATTAGTTTATATACAATGGGCTTCCGTACAATACTGTCGGCAGAACCTTATTGTTAAGAAAGCTGCTCCTACGATAATTTGTACCGACTAAAGACTGCTCGAAACTCAGCCTTCTAGACTAGAAAACTTGAGGTATATCGCTTAATGTAACGTTTTCAATTGCTACAATACATAAAGGGAGAATTGAATAAATGATTTCCAGATGCTTAGATTAAAAATATATTAAAAACAATATCTAAATTTAAATTAGTGGCATCTTTGCATACATACATACCTGTACATATAAACATACGACCTCTACTTTCGCCTTCGGCCACAAAGCCAAAATATCCTCAACATTATTAGCCTTCTTTAACTTGGCTTTGTTGCTGGTGTTTTTCCTTCAATCTCCTTTTTTCGGTTTTTACTACTTCGCGCTACTGCCACTTCGTGACAGCGCTCGAGTTTTTCCGATTATAAAATAGTTTGCAATTTTCTTCATATAAGCCATAATACATATTATATACATATGTATGTATAAATATGTAAATATACATACATACATGACGTTTTTATTTGCTTTATATATTTTGCCGAATCCGCTCGATTTGCTCGATTGTTGTTCTGCGCCTTTTTTATTGTTTTTGTTCTTTTGATTTTAGCTTTTCTCCGGCACTTTTTTTTCTTTTGCGTGAAGTCAAAAAACATCAGCAAACACTGTAACGTTGACCGCGCGGTCGGCGTTGACGGCGACAGCCAGCAATGACTTCGGCTGCTGACGCTGCTCAGCCAAAGTTGACGACATTGTGTGCCGTTGTCGATTCGCGTCTTTAGTTTCCTCTTTGTGTGGGACTTCGTCTATTGTTTTGTGTCTGATCTACTTGTGTTTCAATTCCGTACGAGTATTTGCGCTTATGTTGTGCTTGTGTTGTTTGCTGCCACTGTAAGTGGGGACAATGTTATTCCTTGAGTTGTTGCCTTGCACAGTGGGCAAAAATGTCAAAAAAAAAGTTAAATTTCAATTATGATGATGATCACAGTAGTACATATTGCCTGGTACATGAATCGCTCTCTGCAGCCTTGAGGATAGATTCGTAAATCTTACAAATATTATTATGGTAGGAAGTTTAGAAATCGAAAAAGGTATTAAAAAACTATACTTCTCCGGTAGTCGAGCGGCTATACTGACATTGAGCTCGCGGACTGAGCGCTCAAAACTAGTAAAGGAGTGTATGACCTCGTATGCAGTATAATCCAGCTACTTCTTTATTAGACTTGTATGGGCGACCGGTCACAGCGGAAACGCTTGGCACTGCAAAGCCGAAAAGCCTGCTACGAATGGCACCCTTATTAAGAGATCTTACTTGATACTGTGACACTGCCTAAGAGATAGTCGCGTAGTGCTCTTAGCTTTGATGATAAGCACTCTTTGCCTAAGTTACATGGAAGAAGGCGAGGTGGAATCATTTTGCAATTTTCTCATCTTTTGCCCAGCTTTTGTAAGGCTGAAATTGAAATATTTCAGTAGATATACCTTTGAAGAACTTAACCAAGTGGCTGGAATTGATATCGAGCGTCTTATTAAATTGGGAATGATGGTGAGTTTGATGAGCTCGAAAGGCTTTGACAATCTATGAGATGATGCACTCCATGGAGGTTTTGGTCCAAGTGAGGTCCATCGATTTTTGCATCAACCTTAAAACCTACCCTTACTTATGTAAGTATGTTTGGTTTATATATATATAAATATGCTATAATAGGATCCACATATTCTGCAGAACTCCATATACATATCTACATACTTCCACTTACTTGATATCACATATGTGTATCTGAAAAAAAAAATGTTATAGGAAAATGTGCTGGATATGAATAATTTCTTAGTTTTTGTTTCCATACCAAAACATATCGGAGTCATTAACATTCCATATAACCCAAAGTATTGAAATCATAAGGAATGCTGGAATAATTTAGTCAATGGGAGAGTATCCAACAAACGGACAGATGATAAATAAGATAACTTTAAAAACTAAAAAATATACATATAATCTCTAACTAAAGATTTCTTGGTCGATTCGGCGCCATGCGCGGCAACTCGGGCTTACGTATGGAGCGACTTGTCGCATTTTACGTCGGAATTCTAAATTGAATGCGTACAAAATATTGTTTAGGCAAGAACTGAAGCCGCTCGACCTTCCAAAGCGACATCACTTCGCTCTATGGGCTCTTGAAAAGTTCCAAGAAGATCCGACGTTTTCGAAACAAATTTTGGTTAGCGATGAGGCACATTTCTGGCTTAATGGGTATGTAAACAAACAAATTTGCCGAATTTGAGACAAAGAGCAAACTGAAGTGATTCAAGGGCTGTCATTTTATACAGAAAAAACAGTGTTTGCTGTGGTTTGTGTCCCGGTGGAATTGGACCAATGATTCCACTTCATTTCTTCAAAAATGATGCCGATGAGAACGTAACCGTCAATGGCGACCATTATCGCGCCATGATAACCGGCTATTTGATACCTGAAATTGAAGCTCGAGATCTCGACGACATTTGGTTTCAAGAAGCCAGCACCATTTTCAAACACATCGCATCAATCAATAAATTTCTTGAGGGAACACTTCGGTGAGCAGATAACTTCACGTTTTCGAGCCGGTCGATCAACCAAGATCGTTTGATATCACATCATTAGACTTTTTCCTGTGGTGATTTGTAAAGTCTAAAATCTATGCGGACAATACTGCTTCGATTCAGACCTTGTAGGAAAACATCGCGCGTCTCATTCTCCAGTTACCAGTCGAAATGATCGAACGATTCAGTGAAAATTGGACTCAACGGATGGGCCATTTCAGACGTGGCCGCGGCCAACATTTGAAGGAGATAATTTCCAAAAAATAAATGAAAAAGAATGTTCTTACGCATGATAATAAACATTCCCCATCAAATTTGAAGTTCCAGTGTTTTTTCTTTAAAAAAGGAAAGCTAACCTCGAAATGGACCACCCTTAATATTTTCGAAAATAATTTGAATTTTGAAAAGTCCTTTTGTAGACAAAATCTTGAATATTTAAACTTTGAAAATATGAAGAAAATCATTTTTTGTATTTCTAGACTAGAATACCTTCTTAAAGTTTTAAATAAAAAATACAGTTTGTTTCGGATAAAGGAAGGTAAGTTTACACCAATTAGCAGTCAATTTTCTTCTTCTTAGGAAGTCATCCGTTTACTTTGTTGGTACTCGTTCAGCTTCCCAAAAGAAAAAATATTGAACAGTTCTTTTAATACTTACAACGAGCTGTGGAAGCGCTCTTTATATCACTACTCATTTCGCAATATTAGAAGAACACAGGCCACTGTACTTGCTAGCGCCGTCAGCTGCTGACTGGATGTGTGCTCTAATCGCTTGTTGGTGTTTTTGTTTGTGTGTGTTTTGGCTGTATTCGTTGCCGGCGTCATCGACGTCGTAGTGGTTGTCGCCGCTACGCTGCCGCTGTCAATGGGGCGCGCTGTAGCTGTCGTTGCCGTGGTCGATGTCGGTGTCGGTGCCGTCGTAGTCGTCGTCATTGTCGTTGTCGTCGAGGAGCAGAAATCAAAAAGATTTCGAACGCAAACAGATGCAACGTGCCGCTCACAGCAACTGGTCGCACGTTTTCCCTTAGCGCGAATTATACACACTCGACATTCGTCACTCGACAAATACAGTCGAAGAGTCAGACCGAGTGCGACGTATTGTTGCCGCCTCGTCGCATTGACCAAACGGTATTGTGCTCTGCAGTCGCTTAGCCGCATAGTCTCGTTGTCTCGTAGTCTCATAGTTGCGGCAGTCGCAATCGTATCGGAAGTGTGTTTAACGTGTTTCGTGGATTTCCGCTCTAACGCGACCACATTGCTTGGCAGCAGCTGTCAATCGAAGTTTCGCGAACTTAAAAGTCAACTACTTTACGGTTTTGTGTATTAATTAAAATTGTGCGTATGGCAAAAGCCTAGAACGTGATAAAGTGCGAAATAGTGTTGCGTCCATTGTGTGGCGTTTGTGTGTGTGCGGGTATTACATTTTGGGCGCGCCGTCATCAGTGTGTCGGGGAATCTGTGTCACCTACCCAGAAGAGTGACGTTTGACGCACGGTCGCCAAAATTGTTGACAACAGAAAAAGAAAGAAAGAAAGCGCTACAGCCAAATCAATGCGAAAACATTGAGGTACGAGAAATCACATTAAGCTGCACGTCAAGTTGTTTTAGGCCTCTGTGAGTCCAGCACTTGCCACCGGTGAACCGTTAAAATCGCCATTCATTATTGCAACTACTTAAAAGGCGCTGTATGTGTGGTCTTTGTGTGTGGCTTCGCCGCAAAGCCTCGCTCATTAAACTCAACGCTGTAAGGACACATGCACGTATATATATTTCTTCGGTGTGGGTCGGCAGTTGCTCGGTTTGTAGGTGTTCTCTGCAAAGTGTCCTTGTTCGTGTGTGTGTGTGGTTGAGCACTTGTCGTTTATCACCAGTCATTAAAGTGTACAGTAATATAACCGTTAGTGTAACGTTAGTGTATCGTTAGTGTTGTTGTTGGCCAGTGTTGTTAATTGTCGTTGTTTCTGCTGTTTTACTATAAGCGTTTGTTGTTTGTTGGGGCACAAAATGCAATGTGTCGTTCCGCCAATTGCCACAATTGTCATTTACTTGTGGCAAGTGTTGCATGTGTGACAACGTAATTGAGGTTAATTAGTTGTAAGTTGCGGCAGCCACAGGTGGATGTGCTCTATGTTTGTATATATTATATGTATGTAGCACATGGGAGGGTGTATATGCTTTAATTGCTCATAAACATCTTCATACATATATACAAATATATATAAATAGAGAAAAAATGTCTGAATATATTCACAAACAATCATAAACAGGTATTATATAAGTATATAAATATATCAGATTTACCTCTTAAGAGTGTTGTTTGAATATCTGAGTTCACGGCATGGTCCCTTTAGTAGCACTACTCTTCATTGGTTTAACGTCTGTTATAGTCTTTATACCCTCAACGTTCACTTTAAGTTGGCTCCAAAGTATGTAACATTCAGTAGAAAACATTAGAGACCCTACATGTAATACTATATATAATTCTATATATATGTATATAAATATTGTATTTACATATAAATGATCAGCTTGACGAGTTGAGTCGATTTGCCCACCATCTGTCTTTATATACTAAAATTAGAAACTTTTTTTTGAGATAGCGACCTGAAATTTTTTACCCGTTTTTTTCTCACCAAGAAGCTTCTCATTTGTCAGAATTGCTGATATCGGATCACTATAACATATAGCTGTCATACAAACTGAACGATCGAAATCCAGACCTAGTATGGCAAACTTTTTTATTTGATGAGATATATTCATGAAATTTGGCACTGATTATTTTCCAAAATAAAAGTACAATCTGCGAAAAAATTGTTGAGATCGGTCAACTATAGCATATAGCTGTCATACAAACTGCACGATCCGAATCAAATACTTGTATGTAAAACTTTTTCATTTGAAGAGATATCGTGACTAAATTTGGCATGGATTATTTTCCAAGGCAGCAACGGATATTGTGATAAAAATTGTTCACATCGAGTTACTATAGCATATAGCTGTCATACAAAGTGAAAGATCAAAACCCAGATCCAGTATAGAAAACCTTTTTGTTTCTCAATATAACTTCATGAAATTTGGCATAGATTATTCTCTAAATAGAAGGTACAATCACCAAAAAAATGGTTGAGATCGGATCACCACAACAGATAGCTGCCATACAAACTGAACGATCCGAAACAAGTGCTTGTATGCAAAACTTTTTCATTTGAAGAGTTATCGTGACTAAATTTGGCATGCATAATTTTCCAAGACAACTCTATAATATAGTCATAAATTGTTCAGATCGCACCACTATAACATATAGCTGCCATAGAAACTCACCGATCAAGGTTCTTGTAAGGAACCTATTCTATATATGAAGGGTATCACAGCTTCGTTGCAGCCTAAGTTAACGTTTTTTTCTTATTTGCCCCGTTTAGCACATGTAAATCTACATAAAAGTCTTTAGTACATACATATTTACATGTACGCAGCAAACGCCACACGAGTGTGTGTCTCGTTGCAAGTAATTGGGCGCGTAAAATAGTCGCAGTCGCAGTCGCTTGTCTACCGGCGAATTCGGGTCTATTTTTATGCTTTTTAGTGCTTTTTGTTTTTAGGTTGTTGCTAAAATTTCGCATTTTTGTTGCATGGATTTTACGCAGTTCACAGCACTTGGGCTATCACACATTGAAAACGCGCAATTCATTAATTACCCAAACGCACTTGACTAAATAGTATTTCTGGTCTAAGATGATGGATTTCAATTTAATTGCACTTGACTGTAAGTGTCGTGCAAAATTATTTACTTGTTCGCAAGCATTTAAATTATGTTTAGATATAAAAAAATATATAAATATATATAAATCTATCATTCGATCGAAATAAAGAATCAAGTATAAAGAAACACATATTTTTGCAATAACTTGAAGGGTTTATTTGGCATAGTTAGAATGATTCGATTTAGCTCATAAATGTACCTTGCTTTCGTTAGCTTTTTGTTATTTTATAACGGTATTTTTAAGAAACCTTCGTCCCCATTGGCAGCCAAACTGTTATAGTCGATTTTCGTAAGCTTCTCTAGAGACGAATTTTTCATTAGCGAAATCAGTCACTATAGACAGGAACAGCTAGTAATCATTTGGTGTTAGGTCTGGGCTAGAAGGTGGCTACACAAGACCCGCCCCATTCTAAAAAACCTCTCAATCAAGCTCCAGGAGCTTCTAGCGAGCCAATGCTTCTGTTATTAGCCAAAGCTCGCCAAGTCTGGACGATTGCTTCTTTTGGTTGGTCTAATTGTTGTCAGTACTAAGCCGAATTAAATGTTAGGTAGTTCTAGTCCGTCAGGTCTAGACGATTAGTTCTTTGGGATAGTCTAAATATTGTCAGTATTAAACCGAATTAAGAGTTAGGTAATTGGTGCTCGCCATGTTTAGACGATTGCTTCTTTAGGAAGGTCTAATTGGTGCCAGTATTAATCCGAATTAAGAGTTAGGTCGTTGGAGTGCAACTTACAGTAAATGATTCACTGCCAATTCCATCAAACACAAGGAAAAACCTTCCACACTTTCTATTCTGACCTAACGATCTTGTGAGTCGGCTTATCTCGATTCGACCACGACCGTTTTATATTGACGTTGGCGTAACTGACCCACTCTTCATCACCAGTAGTCATCCGTTTAAGAAATGGTTCGACTTTATTGCGATTCGAAGATGGAAATTTGGTCCAAGCGGTTTTCTGCCTGGACTCGCATAACAACCATATAACGAGCTTCCCTTTGTATTTTGTCTTATTTAAAAATTTTCAAACGCGCTTAGCTCCGTGACCATCGAAAAGTTCGTACACTGTTGTACTCGACGATTTCCACAGTTTTTTCGTAGTTGAGACATTTTTCTGGTGTTGGTGTAATATTTTGATTCAAAATCGATGTATCATTTTCGAGAGAACTCTCAAAATTAAACCTTAGAAGTGGTGAAGTTTTGACGTTTCGTCGCTCATCAGTAGGTTTTCTAGACTGCTGCCTATGGTCAGTTGGTTTTTCGTTTTGTTATAATACGATGTTTCTGTGATTCGTTGTATGTTCTAACCTAATAACGATCCAGTTTAGAGTAAGTAACTAATATAGTTAACAACAGACGGTTCCCGTAAACTATATTGAGCATTTCGGGAAAGAACTTCACTGGCATATACGGAAAATACAACAATTCCTCAGGGAAACAGCACTGCTTCTTCTTGGCATTTTTTCAGTCGCTTTTGTTAAGTGTTTATCTCAACCTTTCGAGAATCCTTCGTGCCAAACTAAAAATACCTCTATGCTAAACACTCTCCATGCTGGTGTTGCCAGGATCTCCTTTTATGATAATTAAAGCGTGGATTGTGTAGTTTAGTCTGTCGAAAAAAATGTTGAATTCTTACATATAAAATATGCGTTTTCCAACCATAAATATTTACCATTGTAGATATAATTGAAAGTCAGTTGCAATCGTGAAAGCATTAAATATCCGTGTAATTGAGACAGCATAAAACCCACACCCCTGCCACTCCACTACGCTAAATGCCGGGAAAACAGAGCTTTATGCAATAATTCGCATTTAAAACTTTTTCAATAAAAATCTCTCAACTTATCTAATGGAATAAAATAAAAAAATAAAGAAAAGATAGACAAAGTAGGTAGTAAAAAACATGCTGCTTCAATCGCATCAAAACTACGTGGAGCACATTTCACTGCAAACGTTTTCATATGGACATGTATGTATACACCCAGCAGGTTAAGTTGGTTTGGTTTAGGGTTTTTAAAATTGGTTAGAGTATTGAGTAGTGCTGAGGATAAAAAGTAAAATGCTTCACTGAAGTATGGTAAATTTCTGGTTTAAATTTCACCGAAGCCGTCCTTAGTTGTTTCTCAAATATTCAAACTGCTCACTTTGAATTTGAATGTTAGCTTAGGTAAGATTATGTCATAAGGTTTATCTTAAATCGGTTGAAAGACGCTACAGTAATCAGGTAGTCTGCTCCCAACAGAAAACTTCACCTTCTACCAGACTACTTAACTTCGATTAAATTTGGCCGTAGCCGTTCTTTAGCTGTTTTTCAAAAACTCAAACTGCTCACTACGAATTTGACGCTTAGGTTAGGTTAGATTTGGTCGCATGGTTGATCCAAAATTGTTGGAAAGATAGGTAGCCTGAAACTAGAGTTGATAGAGAGCGTCCGAAAAAAGGCTCCACCTTCTACCCTTCCACGTAACTTCGATACATTCGCGAAAAAGCTTCCTCTAGCTCTTCTCTACGCGCTTCGCCCGGCCACTGAATCCATCGAAGTAGGTGCTGCCAGTTGCAGGTTTCGCGTTGATTTATGTAGATTGTAAGGAAGGCAATCGATAGTGGATAATTTCAATTTGTCTTGCCCGGAGCCCTTATATACACCGCTTGCCTAAGGCTACTGGCAGCTTTCGCCTCAAAGTTATGTCTACTGGTACGCAATTTGACTCTTTAAAGACTGTTGAATAATCGTTTCGAGTCTTTCGTACGTTCTAACTTCGTTGGTGTCTACTCAGCCACTGTAAATGTTATGGAGTTGGGTTTAAAGTAATATTCATAATATTGGATTTAATTATAGGAAACATATTTTCTCTCAGTTATCAAATTCTTCTTTATTCTTATTATCTTCCAATTATGATCAATAAGACGGGATTTATTTAGAAGGTGAAACAATCTCCTTCTCATTTGTCGGAACGACCGATATCGGATTGATATACCATATAGGTGCCATAAAAACTGAAAGTCGGAATCAAGTTCATATAAAAAGCTTTTTTATTTGATGAGGTATCTCCACGAAATTTATCATAGCCTAAGACAATGCTGCAATCTTTGAAGAAATTGTTCAGATCGCACCACTACAGCATATAGCTGTCATGTAAACTGAGCGATCCGAATAAAGCGAAGCTTAACTACATCGCATCAATGTGGTCGCCTGGATGCAGTGAAACGCAGACGAGGAAGCTTTACATTTGTCAGAATACTGCACTCCGAACTACAACAGAATGCCTCTTGATGTCTCCTATCGAACATCTACACAGTGAGGCCTGTATGCTCCCAGTTAAGAAGCATAGTTAACTCCTCTCCAAGCAGTTCCTGTGAGGTGCTTTTGTAGAAATCATGCCTGAAATCACTTGCTTGGAGCGGAACCGCTTCTTAGAGCCATAAAGAGATCATTCCTAAACTACGTCGACGACACCAAACAATACACCGACCAGACTTCGAACGCAACTTACTTCCGACAAGTACTGACCGCGCCACTCACAGTGGAGCCATCAACACCTTCACCGACTCCCTGTCAGTGAATGGCGTACTTGGAGTCAAACCACTATCCATTGTAAGAGCTGGAGTTGCCGGGAGAAACGAGAGTGACCCTTGCGCAGCTTCGTTCTGGATAATGTAGCAGGTTAAACTCCTTTTTATCCAGAATAGACCCCGATATATCTATTATACATCCTGGGTGCAATAAGTCTCCACATGACACTGGCGACCTTCTTGCATCCTCCACTAACTCCACTCATCTGACACCCCTCTCCTTTTGGTCCGACTCCGTTGAAAAAGCACGTTTCTTGAGCCTACCGTTGGATGACGTCGACGACAACGTAGCTCATCCTTACCATCCTAATTATCCGGTGATTATGTACCCGTTACAACAACAACAACAATAAAGCGAAGCTGACTTTTTTTTTCTTGTTTTGAATACTTTCTGAACCGAGTCCAGTTTCTGCTTCTTAGTTTTGAAAAAAACATTGCCTTTAAACAGCATCTCAGCATTGTAGAATGGAGCTCATTTCGTATCCGTCCAAATGAAACCAGTTGAGGACTGCTGCATACTTAGTAAGATTACTAGGTCTGGCTTATCTAGCCGCTAATGCGCAAGCACACACATACGCGAGTATGTCTGTGTTTAAGCAACCATTTGGCAAATAACTTTTTGCGGCGATTTGAAAAGAAAAACCCCAAATTTAACGCATCAGCAACGGCAATGCACCATTAAAAAATTTCGGTAATTTCCATTATCAATTACAACTGCACACACACATACACACACGCTCCGCAGTGCAAACATGCTCAACTACAACCGTTTGAGATGAGTAGAAGCATTCATATGTGTGTTGGTGTGAATGTGTATTTGGCTTGCGGAAACGCTAAAAGCCAAAAGCGGATACAACTTTTTCACGAATTGGACTTTTTGAAAAAGTTTCTCGCAGCGCTGACGCAAAAACGAGCAGCAAGTTTGGGGCAGCTGTGCTAGGTGCCGGGGCAGCGCGAGACGCCGAGGCTAAAAAGTGACTGAGTGTTGCAAGTGCTGCCAGCGCATGCATGTTCGACGTTTCAATTGTTGGTTTGCGCGGTGGAAGCCAACCATGAACCCCGTTTGCCGGTTACATGTGTGACACACACATACATGTAATATGCATGCAGTTGTGCAGCTGGAAGCATGTATGCGGTTACCAAATTACATCTATTGCAAGCATGCATTGAGCGGTGAACTGGCCGCACATGGCCCAAGGCGCAAAGGATTGCCACTTTTAGGGCGATCGGGTGTATGAGCAGGAGGGGCGGCAGGTGGCTTCGGCGTTGGATTCGCAGGCAGCCATCACCATGCTCGCCTTAGGAGCATAAACGATGACACAGGAATCAGAGCAGATGCTGCAAGTATGCAAGTATGCCGCAATTGTTGGCTTCGTGTCGGCCATAGTGAGCCATAGTGATGAGTTCAGCTCCTAGGGGTTAAAGGGTTGATGGATTGTGCCGAACAAATAACTGTAATGTACTTCAAATGGCTTTGTTTGTTGATGCTTACACGCTACTTATGCCGTTATGCATTTTTTCGTATGGCGAATTGGAAGAATTTTTCTAGTTTGGTCTGGAATTTGAAACCTCTGTTTATGCTGAAATTGACAAAAACTAAAAGGTTTATCCATTAAGGTATTCTTATGCAAATCACAACATTGTTATATATATCTATGTATATAAATAGCTGTACAGTTATGTACGTGAATGGGAAAAGGCTTAGTTCGTGTGGAGGCTTTAATCTCTGGTATACGGACGGTCCAAAATGGCTTGAGGTGGAAAGATGGAGGTATACTCCCAGGCTATTGATATCTCTCTATATTTTCGTCTACCGAACTCAGTCAGCAATTTTCAAGCGGAAATTATAGGTATAGAAATTAAAGGTACAGAGAACAGAACAGTGTTCTATTGAACAACTGTGGCAGGATACGGAAAGTCAGGCGACATTATTAGTCTAAACGTCGCCCAAGATCATTTCAAGCTTAGCAAACAAATGTAGAAAAGCATTAAGCTCACTGACTGGTCAACTCCACTTGTCAATAATTTATGTTTCCGGTCACGGCAATGAAAAAACGGACGATTTGGCTAAGAATGCCATGCAGAGATATTCCGCGTCTGCTAGGAACGATCAAGAGGGAGCTCAATACACAATTTGAACAAATAGCTGAGATTAGTTAGAAAAAAGCAGCTTAGCGAAAGTGATATGACCCAATTCTGACAAGGCAGAAACTAAGCAGTTATTATATAGGTCCAGAAAAAGTATACACAGGCTTACAGCTACCAACGGGGTATTGGCTATTGGGAGATCTTCCTATAATAACATGCCAAACTCGGTGGGAGTAAAGAAACGGTGCTGCGCTACCTCTCCACAAAAACTATGATGGAGATAAGTAGTTTCATTTAGGATGCTAAATGACTTGAAAACAACAATTAAACGTGGTATCAATATATAAAGGTAGCACGATAGACTATCAAACTGGCGCATCTTGCACGAATTGATCCCGAAGAGGCCGCACTCTTACCTGACCACCTGAATAGTTATGAATGAAATGAGCAGCTGTATATTTTGGTGCCCGTGTTTCTTAGCAGTTGGAGCCGATGGACAGAAACTGAGCATTACCACGCCTGCAAAATACATTAAGTGAAACATTATCAATAGTTAAAAGAGAGAAAAAGTTGTTGAAGTGGACGAAGGGGTTAAAGAATTTATGCACCCATAATTTGGCGAAAAGCTCACCAAGGATCAATCCAGTATGCGACGGTGCGTTATCGTGGTGCAGAAAACAAGGGTTGTCGGCCCGTTATTCTGGCCTCTTTTTACAAGTAGCTTCGCGCATGCGACGTATAACACTTAAATAGTATTCCTTGTTGACATTTCGGCCGGTCGGAAGGGCCGGGGGTGGACCATTCCTCGATAATCGAAGAAAATTTTCAAGTTAACCTTGATTTTTGACCTGCTTTGAGTTATTTCGTTCATTCGTCCGATTGATCATCTGTTTCTGGGTCATAAGCATAGATCTTGGATCTCATCGCCAGTAATAGTTCCATCCTGGTAGTCGGTAGGCGGATTTCGCACACGACCTTCTTTTTCGAAAAAAGTTATTGATTTTGGAACCAAAATCTTAGTCTCAAATTATCATACAAATTGGTTTTCACTGATCATTTCGATATTCCAACGATGCGAATACGGCCTCTGTCTATGTCTGTCTATTTGTGTTAAATTTTGGCCAAACACTGAACAAATGTCATTGAATAGGTACCGATCTCCCTGATTTAGCTCCATGTGAATTTTACTTTTCTTCACACTGAAATATCCACTTCGGAGAATACGCTTTAACTCAATTCAAGACATCAAAAAAAATTCGACGCGAGAGTTGAAGGCCATCCCGGAAAGTGCCTGTAACATAATGTTTTGACGATTAGGAGAAACGTTGGCACAGGTGCATCGCTTCAAATGCATGTTACTTTGTAGGCGATAAAATAAACTTGGATGATGATTGAAAATTTTTCGCTTTATTTATAAATTCTCGATACTTTTTTGACAGAAGTAAGTGATTGTTGTTACTGTAGAGCACTTTCTGTGTACATAATATAATTTAATTGAGGTTAACACCCTGACCAAAGGTCTAATGTGCTCTTCTGTGTAATATTTATGTATGTAAAATTTGGAGTTATCTTAAGGCATCTTTATCGTCCATCTCTTCCAACGGGGCGTGGGCGAAAATTAGTGTTATGTCGAAAAATTTTGCTCTGATGCGGATTATGGCTTGAGGCTCATCCACCGAAGTGAATGCCAGGATTCGACAGTTGAGTGTTTCTCTCACCACAAATCCCACATCGAATTTAATAGATGTCAGAAGGAACTACTATCTCCGTTCTTCGGTCCATAGTATCCAGGGTTCGCTGCGAGGTCGCAAGAGTAGAAATTGGTAGTCATACAACTGTAACTGCTTACCCAGAGGCATAGAATATTGCCTATGGAATTAGTTTTATCCCAGAAGTAAATGCAGTTAGCTCAGATCTTCACATAGTTCCAATATACCAGATGTAGGGAGTTCTGAAATTTCTGCAGACTTTCCACCACTTATATAGGTCATACCTACTACCAAATACCGTACACCCCCATCTTCTACTTTTGGGTCCACCACTGAGTTTTGTATTCCTTGGTTAATTAATATACAATACAAAAATTTTTGATGGAAAAGTGGGTAACTAACTTTAAGGAAATGTTCAATTAAAATGTAATGCCCCAAAAAATTGCTGACGAACGGACAGTGACACAACTTCGCACTGCCACAACGAGAGCTTCTATGGCAACTAATACAAATAAAGCTCGCTTTATTTCGCAAACTTTATTTCTAATTCGAAAATAAAAAATTTCTAATAGCTCAAGCAAGCCATTACCATCATCAAGCAATCAAGAAGCGCTCGAATTGAAACTGAAAATAGATTGCTCTCTAAAGTCGAGTTAATTAATTCAAATCGAATTTCAAACTAAATTTGCGCGATTTGTGGAAGCCACAATTGATGTACCGCCCCCTCACCCGGCCGGCTGCCGTTTTCGCTTCAAATTATTGTAGAGCGCGCACTAAAACTACCCGCCCCTTTTCGAGGTCTTTCGATTGGTGCCAATTAAAACGCAGGAGGGCCAATTAAATATTTCGAGCGCAATTCGCATTTCGCATACGGAAGGCCAATTTGCATGCGAAGCCAATTAGTTAATCTAACAATTCGGGGAATTAGCAACAACTTTTTTTTTTAGAAAAAAAGCTCGGAAAGCTGCAAAGCTTAATTTTAAAAGGCGCCAAGGCGAAACAAAGGGCATTGTAAAAATGCACTCTGATTTCGCTGACAAGCTGCAATTCATCTCTGACAAAGGGAGATGTTAACAACTGGACAATGTCACCATTTGACAGCTGTCCAATCAATTGTTGGCAATTAAAAGCGATTGGCAAAGCCAAAGACACACACACACAAAGACACATACTATATACGCACGCCTACAAGCCCACATACCAAACACGATTGTCTAATTGTTGGCAAATGCTGGGCTCTGCAATTGGCTTGACTAATCCTGCAGAAAGCTTCACTCTTTCTGTTTGTTGCTGTGAAACAATTCGGATTTTGCATCGTACGAGCAGCATTGCCTAAATGCAATTTTACTAATTCACAAAGCGCATAAATTACACTTGCCAACGAAGCGTTGAAACTAATTTGAACTCTCGCACCGAAATTACGAAGGTCGTACACGTCGAAAATGCTGTTGCCAGGCCGAGGAACTCTTCACACGCCGCCGCTTGCATTGGCGCGCTTGCCGTTGCTGCTGCTTTTTGTTGGAGCTGCATTGTCAGCCCGTTTTGTTGGCGCGGCAATCGCCTCAGCCACGGACGATGCGACGCAAATTTTCGCTAATAGTTTGACGAGGCGCGTGTTTAACGCCGACAGCGGTGGAAATGGCTGTTCCGCACGCAAATTTCAATCGATGGCCAAAGCTATCGATGACATCGAGGATCTGGAATTGGATGTGCCGGTTAACATCGCTTTCGATAACCATCAGAAGAAGAGGTAGGTGGGATTTTTAATTACTTTCTAAGATATATATTTCATATACGTACGTATGTATTTATTTGATTGTTATTTATTGGTTATATTGTTACATTCTTGTGCTTGCAATGTCTTGCTTCAAATTTTGAAGTTAATTTCATAAGGCTAAACTCATAGAAACTCTCGTCCTTCCCTTGATGCGAATTTTTCATCAGCAAAATTCTTCGCCGTAAATAGGCACCGGTAGTAATCACTCGGTGCCAAAACGGACTAGAAGCTCGAGGGATGAGAATTTACCAATCAAACTGCCGGAGCTTCTATCGAATCCCTCTCGTTGTGTGTGGCCTGGCATTGTACTGACGGACCACAATTCCTCTCCTTTTGGGCAAAGCTGGCTCTGCTGCGCGATTATTTCATTCAGACGGTTATATTTTTGACAGTAGAGGTCCGAATTTGAAATATGGCCGTAGGAGAACAGCAGTGTATGTTTGAAAGGTTCAAAGTAATCAGAACGGACCAGGATTTTTATCCAGCCAAAGACTGTTTTACTCGGTACCATTTCTCGAAATTACTGCAGGGATGCTTTTAGTCGAGAAAACAACAACAACAGCCGTAGATGATTATCTGCCAATCTCACCAAACACCTTCTTGATTGTCGATACTGTCTGGCCACCGTTTACATCGGCTTTACGGTACCATGACCGATTTCGTTTCACTATGTTGAGTGATAAATTTTGTTCATCATTTTCCTTGGGGATCTCCTTCAACTAACAAAGCAACGATAATGCGATTTCGGTCCAAATCAGCAGTGGACTCCTTGATTTCCTTTGTAAGCCCCTCATTCGTGATTGTTGTACTGTTACCCATCTTAGCAGGTCGGCAGTACAAGGCTTCTTGGCAAACCTTGCCTTCGCTGGGTCATCGATCTTTTCTGCTTTGTAGCCATACTTTAGTTACAAGATTTTGTTCCGGCTGCTGGTGTTGTTGCCTGCCTGGAACTAAGCTTAGCATCAGCTCCAGAGTTAGTGGCAACCTTAGATTTTAGACCAAATTTAACTCCTGTCTTTGTGAACTCGTTGAAAACCCTGTCCTTTTCTCGGAACAACTCGTTCCATCCGGCTTTTTACCAGGACAGCTGGGCTCCTTTAATATTTTATTATTGCTGCCTTGATTTAGCTCTTTCTGTACCTCCAATCATAGTAAGACTACCCATCTGTATGCTGTCCTAGCAACGAACATCGAGATAAACAATCAGATCTTAGTTAAATACCTCCCAAACTGCAACAGGAGCGAACTATTACCGACCCGACCCTGTACTCGACGTGATACTATAATAGCTATTGCCAGATGGCACCCTCGGAGAGGATTCAGCGGGGGAGCTTCGCAAACTTTGCTTGTAATCGCCTTGAGATACAAATTACTAAGGCAAAATAATGGATAAGACTTAGTAGAACTTACATTATTTCACTCAAGACCGCTCCGCTGCCGAAGCAGCCAACGTAATCGGACACTTCTCAGTTGTCTTTGAAACCAAAGAAAACTAGGTTATATAACAATTGTGTGAACTTTACTTCATATTTAACTCACCTCACCAATTTAACCGTCACATAATTCAGATATATTATGGAATCCTGGATAACTTTTACTTTCATCAAAAGATTTTCACTTCTCTTGTGTTTTCAACATCATCTTTATACAATAAATTAAACTTTTTCCCTTTAAATTTCCCACTTAGCCAGCGTGCCCTCAGAAGTATAAACAGCGCAGTGGCCCAATAAGTATGTAGTAATAAAAAGTTTCGGTAGTAAAAACTTTTACCGCAACCTGAAACCGAAACTAATAATTTCTGCAATGTGAAACATAAATCGAGCACTTTGCCGCTTATTTTGGCCATTCTTCGTTTTGACAGATACAACAACATGCATGCCATATATAGCAGTTCTAGACGCACATGTGAGCACGTAATGCGGATGCATTGCATTGGGACTGGAAAGTATGGTACTACTTATTTACAGTTACGAATTCTGGCGGGTGCTTCCAGCTGTGCCGCGGCTGACTGTAAAAGCAATTGAATTTGAAAAATGGCCGAGCGACGTGAGTCAACAACCAGCAAAGAAAATATTAAAACAAGAAAGCAGACCAAAATTTTAAATTTATAAATAAGAAAAGTGTAGCTGAGTTATAGTCAGTCTACAACTGCTTACGATTATGTGTCATAATAGTTTTAAATCTTTGGTTTTTCTAGTTACGCATTGTACTTTTGTTTCTTTTACTACTTGCTGATCCAAGCAGGCTTAGATCGCCTAAATATCGGTCCTTTGCCGGATACCATATCTCGGGGATATCGCTTCCTCATTTTAGTAGCAATGTTGTCCTTTACCGGATAAAATCATAGTCGATTTCGGTATCTTAGAACCGGTTGTTGTGGAAACTGCTTAATTTTTTATGGAGGCTTCACAACTTTGGCTGCATTGTTAGCCCTGGACTCCAAAGATCTTGCGAAGAACAGTTCTCTCGAAGGCTCCAAGTTCTTTCTCATCTAGGGTTCTCATCGTCCATGTTCGTAGGATATAATAGTACGGGAATATTGAGAGACTTATAGAACGTAATTTTTATACAGCGATAAAGATCTGATTCTCAATTACCTACTGATCCCAAAGTAGAGCCTGTTGGCAGGAGTTATCCTCCGCTTTATCTCCAGGCTAGGATTATTGGTGAAATTTATACTGGTTCCGAGATATACATAGTCTCTAACTTTTTAAAATTTATAGCTACCAACATTGCCGTAGTTTCTCAGACGCGGGGAAACCTTTTGAGTGGAGAGGTACTTTGTCTCGTCCTCGTTCACCACAAATCCAACCTATTTGGCTAATTCCAGGCTTGAAAAGGCTGTTCTGACGGCTCTGTTGTCCCTACGATGTTAATATCAAATGCGTCCGCTGTAGCATTGCCCTTTTAGAATAGACACTGCCGCTGTGGTTCAGATTAGCGGCACTTATCACTTTTCCAGCGATGTATTGAAAAAGTCCCACGAGAGACATTCACTTTGTCTAAAATCTGTTTTGGTATCCAACGGCTTGGAGAGGTCCACCCCGATTCTCAGGGAGCTGATGGTTATGCTCAATGTCATTCCGTACGATCTCCTTTTTGGGTGGCGATCTATTTGTCAAGACTCTTGACAGGATTTGACATATTGTGAAAATCTGGTCGCGGATTTGCCAGGCTGAAAGCCAAACTGATAAAAACAGTGTATTTACAATGGTCTTAAGTCTGTCACACAATACTGCCAAAAGAACCATTTAAGCGAAATTAACAAGGCTGATTCCAAATGCGCCTTTCCAGCTCCTCGCCGGAGCTTTAAACAGCTGAGCCGGTAATCCAGTGGCTTACAGCTGATTTCACTTCGTCTTGGTCGAGTGGCGGGACGACAATGTTGTTGCGGTAGATTGTTGGTGAGGCTTCTTCTACATTCGTCGGAGCACTGCTTCTGACACTTAGCAGGTCCTGGCGTTCGCATTAATGAAAACACTCCAGCTCTGAAAGTAGAAGCAGAGGAAGAGGTTTACTCGATTGAAAAGACGAGGTAGAGAAGGACCTAGCTACGCTTGGAGTCTCCAATTGGCGCCAAACAGCGAAAAAGAAGAACGACTGGCGCGCTGTTGTATATTCGGCAATAACGAGCGTAAGCCGTGTCTACGCCAAAAATATATATTTATAATTATATTACATTTTGTGCTCAAATAAACTTGAAACGCCACTTAACGTATTTCACTACCTGACACTTACCCATTTCGAAACGCAAGACACCGGCGTGTGCGCCTTCCTGTTATTAGCTGTCAAATTTCTGTCACCACGACGACAACAGTATTAACGGTTTTGTGTCGTTGTTTGACTGTCTAGCGCCTTGCTCGCAATTACATTGACATTATTTCCAACTGTCAAAATGTTTACGACAATGGCACCTCAAAATCCCGCCCCTACCGTTGTAAATTCCATACCAACCATGGTTTTTGTTTGCCTCAAATTCGTTTTACTGTCAGTGGCGCACGTAATCTTAGGTCATCAACCGCCTTCTCGACCTTCTCCACCTTCTCCACCTTTACTATTTTTTTTTTTTTTTTTATTGCAACATACATTGTCTGTGCTTCACTTCAACGAAGCTCGTTCGTCTCGTGTGCGGAAATTTCGGCGCAGGTTTTATGCTGTCAGGCACACGCACACAGGCACACAAACAATCGGAAGCGCCATCGACAAATAATCTTTTATGATCTTTCCGGTACGTGCGAACATTTTCCTATTTTCATGCATTCTATCTTTTTACTGCTTGTTTGCTTTTCCAATTCGATGATTTTATGAAATGTCGATAAGGGCATAGCGGAGGGCAATAATAGCAAAAGCGTAATAATAAAAAATGTCAAATGTTAATCATAAAAGAATTTACGAGTGCGATAATAAAAGTGGATCCAGAGTTAAAGATGTGTCCGTGAGTAGTATATAAAGGCAAAAAAATCTATTTTATCATAATAAAGGGAATTAAGAACTGTTGTGTGAAATTCATTAAAATGTATCAGATCGAGAAAACTGAAGGAAATGTCGAGAGCAGGGCACCAGGGAAACAATGGAGCATCTCTTGTGTTCGCATTGGCAAGACCACGCTGTAAGCATCTGGGGTCCCCACAGTATGACACACTGGAGATGGTATCGTCAGTGATCCCGCAGTGTCTGTTAAACTTCGTGCCAAACGATGACAACTCCTCTTGGACTTAGCAACTGAACTCCATGTGGTATTGCAAAGGACCAAACTCGTCTCTGCGTGGTTTATAGGCTAACCAGATTAACCTTACCTAACCTAACTTATTAAAATATATTATAAAGTTCTACAAACAGTTAATATGGAAGGGTTCAAACCACTTTCATATCAATGAAAGAGTATTGTTCCAGTTATATCGACTTACAAGTAAAAAATTTCATCCCTTTCTGGTGTACTGTTTGTATACAATATATTAGACGGGAATATAACGGCATGCACAATGATTTGACAAGATAGAACGCCATTCGACACATTTTCAGTGCAACAAGCTAGTTCTAAAGTGCGCAAAGCTTCTTCGCTCTCCTGAGAAGGAAACCGGGTATTCCAATTCCGCCCACGCGAGAGGGCCCTGCGATAGCCAAGCAAGGAAGGGTTGAGAACTAAATGCGATATAAGGCGGCGGTCGAGATATGATCGTTACCTAACGAAATAGGAAGTTAAACGGTTGGCTTGCGTCAGAGGTGAGCTGAAAAACGGCCGGGTACATTTAGTCACACGCAATTGTTGCAGTGCCTCGATTCCAGCGTTTGCAAATCGCATAGTGGAGCACATCGCTAAAAAAGAAGCAGGGTTGATAAATAGCGAAACAAGGGCACCATTGAAAAAGAGAAAGTACAGAGATGTTGAAGCTGAACGTCAAGAAAACGGAGGATAAGCCGATAACGTCCTTAGCAGCGGCAGCAACCAGTGGGATTGTAAAACGACATCTGATCGTGGCGCCAATTGGCCACAGTAATCCGCTGCAACAGATATCGCAGGAACGGTGGAAAATAGTGGAGATGAAGCTATTGGAAGCTCTCTTCTCGAGAATGGACTCAGAACTAAAAGTACAGTAGTATGATGGAGAGGCTTATAAACATGTAACAACCAGCAGCCAATGAAAAGGTTCAGAGGCTCGCTACGCTGTGCACAACGAGAGCCATAAGAATCGCTCCAATGACTGCTCCTGAACTAGTGCTAAACCGGCTACCAATTACACGAAAGAACCTCTGGGCATAGCTTGGTGGGCAATGGTGGTTTGGCAAGCATCGACTACGTGTTTCCACTTTTCAATTAAAAAGGTTTAAAGAAAACATAGAAAAAGATGGTTGGCGCAAAGCTATATTAGTTGCACGCAACATATTTAATATTTATATGGATGACTCGAATATGATGGACGGAGTTGGTGCTTTCATAACCTATTCAGTGATAAGCATAAGACAGTCTTTTAAGCTGCCGGATCACTTAGTATACTTCAAGCAGGGGACATAGCTATTGTCATGTCAGTAGACAATTTTACAGTCAACATCTTTATGGAACAGACAGCAATCAAGACTTTAATCTCATTTTCTTATCGGCCAGAAGTGTCTTGGAAAGCAGTGCAATAGTGGAAAATGTCGCCAGCACCAACTGACTTCACTTCTACTGAGTGCCAGGTCACAGAGACATCGAGGGTAATGTGATAGTGGGCGAGATTGCCCAGAGTGTTATACGACTGCCAGCCGAAAATGTGATCACAATTGGAAAACGCATGCATTTTCTATACGTCAAACTGGACAAGAGCATGGTTGGGAAAATACAAATACGATTGAGCGATCTACCTGGGTGTAGAACTGTAAAAGTCATGTGTAAATGCGTAGCTCTAAGCCTACCACACCAACCTACCTAACACCAAAGTTGAGCTCCAGAAGGATCTCCAAAAAAGGTGACTGGTGGTGTGAGAAAGGTTTTTCTGAACAAAATTATTTCTAAAAACAAAGAACTATTGTAATTATTAGGGATGAATACATGTAATGATTAAAGGATTACTCAATATTGTTTTTTTTTTTTTAACAAAGTTACGTTTAAAATTGAAATTATTGTCAAAAACCTTATAACGGGTGATCGCTTCACTCTATGGGCTCTTTAAAAGTTCCAAGAAGATTCGAAGCTTTCGAGCCAACTTTTGTTCAGCCATGAGGCACATTTCTGCCTCAATGGGTATATAAACAAGCAAAATTGTGTGCAAATCTGAAGAGATTCAAGAGCCGTCATTTCATAAAAAATAACGATTTGGTTTAATTTATGGTCCGGTGAAATAATCGGCCTTTATTTCGTCACCTTAATTGTCTCAGTTAATTGACCTAACTATCTATTATAAGTACAACCCAAGATCTAGCAGAACAATTAACAAAGCTGTGAAATTTTCTCAGTGCTATAAATACCAATATGTAGTTGCCACCTTCATGTGAATATAAATACAAAATTATGCCAAAAATTCAAATTAAATTTAGGCAAGCATAATTTAGCGCAAGGTTAGTCAATTCCACCTATACAAGCTGTTTTTAATACCCATAGTGGAGAACGAGCAAGGCAGTGCGTTCCCTGATGTGTCAGACACTAATTCACTCGGCTATAAGCATTTGTCAAAAAACAAAAACACCAAAAAAAAAAACCAAAACTAAAACTAAAACTAATAATAAAATAGCATCAATTACAAGAATGATAAATTTCGGCGATTTAATTGAAACAATATTTCATTTTTGCCGCCCACAAATCGCGAGTCATTGTCAAATTGCATAGACGCTGCTCATCAAAATATTAAAATTGTACATATTTAATTGCTGTGCGAACCATTTGGCCAACATGCCATGACGAATCAACATTTTTGTGCCTTTACTGTGCACCAGACCAAAAGAATCGATTCAGGCGCCCAAACTAAAAACGTGTCAAGAAAACCAGGCGCAAATCTATTTTCGTGACAACAACGAATTTACAACCTTACCGAAATAATTAGCGAATAAAATCCTGTGTACGCCACAACATACTCTACGATATAACTGTATATGTGTGCATTGACATTCTGGCGAATCGAACTAGTCAATTCGACACTACACGGTGGAGCAATTTGAATAATGCGTTGTCAAAAAAGTCTTGCGGTATTTTTATTGCATTTTTTTTTTATTGAAATTGAAATGAATTTTTGATGACTCATGCCCAGCTCTTGACCGATGCTACGGCTGCTACTATGCCGGTCTCTCTCGACCAATTCAGCGATTTATCGCAATTTTCGACGACAGGCCTTCCGGAGCGTGGCGCATCTTCGACCACCTCTACACCAGAACGAAAACGTTGAAACCATCGTTGTGCGGCGGAAATGGAAACTGTATCGGGTCCATAAACTGCACAAATTCTATTGGCGGCTTGAGATGCATTTTTGCCTATATCGTAGTAGTACTGTAAAATATGCCGTATTTTCTCTTTATTTTGCTCCATATTTGCTACGCTATAACTCATAATCAAGCAAACACGTGTTAGCGCGTGAAATGAGCTTTTCAAAAAGGTATATCATGACCCTGAACTACGCGCTTTCAGCGCCAACTAGCGAAAATACCGCAAGACTTTTTTGACAACCTATTATATTTTTTAGTAAAAATATTTTAATATTCAAAAATTGATTTTTATGGTTAGAACCTATTGAAGTTCGCGTCAAGCGCTGACATCCTCCATTCTGAAGGATGACTATTTCTCATAAACTACAGAACGGCACTCCATCTGTCATCGCTAAGGACCGAAACTGGTCTATGCGTGGCTCACGAGCCTGTCAGAATAACCCACCTTACAGTTTATGTTTTGAATGAAACAGTTTAAAAAGATGTATCGATACAAAGTTATAGTACGAATATATTAAACAAAGGGTGATCCATTTCGAGGTTCCATACTTTTATAAAAAAAAAAACACAAAAACTTCAAATTTAAAGGGAAATGTTTAATGTCATTCGAAAGGACGTTCTTTGGCATTTATTTTTAGAAGATTATCGCTTTCGAATGTTGGCTGCGGCTACGTCTCAAATGGTCCATCCATTGACCCCAATTTTCGATGACCCGTTCGAGCTAATGGATGACCCGAATGGCTAATGGCACGCGTGATGTTTTGCTCCAAGGCTCGAACCCAAGCCGGATCGCCGCACAGACTTTATATATTCCCACAGGAGAAAGTCTAGCAGTGTGATATCAGACGACTTGGATGTCAATCGGCCAGCTAAAAACGTGAAATTATCTGCTTCTTCTTTCAATAAATCCCTTGACTGATGGGATGTGTGGGAAGTCGCGCCGTTTTGTTGAAACAAAATGTAGCCGAGATCACGAGCTTCAATTTCAGGCAACAAATAGTCGGTTTTCATGGCGCGCCAGCGGTCACCATTGACGGTTACCTTCTCACTGGCATAATTTTGAAGAATGATGATTCCACCGGCCAAGAAACCAAACCGAAGCCGTTTTTTTTTAATGAAATTTCAGCTTTTGAATCTCTTAAGGTTATTCTTTGTCCTAAATGTGAGAATTTTGCTTATTAACATACCCGTTGAGCTAGAAATGGGCCTCGAAAATCTTGAATATTTTTGGAACTTCTCAAGAATCCATAGAACAAAGCAATATTTGTACGGTATCTGGGTACTCGCAACCTTACCCTAAACTAGACTCGGCTACAGCATACCGTTAATGGCATTACTATGTATTTGATTGCCTGTTACCACTGTGCGGCGGCCAATAGCCAACCGAGAGAGACATGTCGCGACATCGAATGCGTAGTGAATGAAATCACAACAATCAACAAATGCGAATATGCTCGTAATATTTGCACTCTACAATTCAAAAATAACAAAAAAAAACTAGCAAAAATGCGAAATAAAATTGATGCCAATAATAAAAATGCGCCAAATAAAAATGCCGGTTTAATGAGTGGCCGAAATAGGAGCGCCAACTGCAAGAACAACAATGGAGCCGAGCAAGCATATCAAAAATGAACATATCCACCGACGCTGTGCGTATGTGCGTGTGTGTCTTATGTAGCTCATGGGTAAATGCGCTCATACAGCGCGTGGGGAGGGGCGTGGAGCGCACCGACGCCCATCTGTCTGTGATGCGTAATTTTAGTGTTGCCACGTAATTGCAACAGAAATGGCTGCAAAAAAACCGAAAACTGAAACAATAAGTAAGGTAGGGGTCGATTCGAGTGCAACTGAGCACTTTATACTCACACAATTTACAAAGAGCGGAGCCGAAAACTCAACCAAAGGAGAAAATGTAAGATGTGGATTATAAAAACATCAATCAGAAAATCGGAAATGTGCTAACATTATATTAGGAATATTCGGCTTAGATCAAGGTAGGCAACTGGTCTACCCATATGCAGCTCTGAACCATATTATTTTTTATTGACCGACATAAATTACTTTTGGAAGATCTTAATTGATTGCTTTAACGTTTCTCATAAGTCAAGAAGATATCTTCATTTTAGGAAGATACTTAGCTTACACATTGACCGATATATTCGATATAGGTTAGATGGCGTTAGGTAAATATGTATGTTGATTCTTTCTGAGGCCACGGAAATACCACTTGAACAGCTAGAGACGCCTGTTCGTTGTGATCCACAGAGTATGTAGTCTGCTGAAATAGCGGAATTCTTTACATAAAGGGTCGTCCTTTTGGAGGTTCCCTACATTTTCAAAGAAAAACACAGGAACTTCAAAATTTAAGGGTAAATGTTTATTATCAGTCGAAATAATGTTTTTTGGCGTCCTTGCTTTGAAGATTTTTTTTCGTTTGCCATGGGGTCTCTCATCCGAGGCTGGTTATAACTATTCACTGGGGGTGTTTTTTTACGTGGCCGGTCCCAAACCCAGCGCACAACCCTATGTAGGGGATGTTTCGCCTTCTCACTTTAGCGCGCCTTCGAACGGATGTTCTTAGGCTACCCAGAGGATACTTGGTCAAAGACCGGAAGTAGTGAGCTGCTTGAGCCATGTGTAAAAGAATCGTTTCTGGCCACTCCCAAGTGAATGGCGATCAGAGAACTTTCCTCACTTGCGTGAACTTCTACACATGACTCCAAGATTATCTCTTTTAAATATAGGCCGCGGCCACGTCTCAGATCTTCGATCCCTTGAGTCCAATTTTTGTTGACTCGTTCGAGCATTGCGACTGGTGACTGGCGAATGACACACGTGATGTTTGCTTTCAAGGCCTGAATCGTAGTGGGATGGTCCACATAGCTTAAGAATTTACATATACCCACAGGAAAAAGTTTAATGGTGTGATATCGTACGATCTTGGTGGCCACCTAGCGGCTTAAATCGTGAAATTATTTGCTCACCAAAGGTTTTTCTCAATAAATCCATTGCTTGATGGGATGTGTGGAAAGTCGGTTATTATATGGCCATAACGGCATCATTTTTGAAAAGTATGAACCAACGATTCCGCCGGTCCACAAGCTTTTCTGGATGAAATGCAACTCTTAAATCTCTTCGGATTAATACGTCCCAGTACTTTCATACCTGATTTAAGTATGTGAGTACTATGTAGGGCCCTAATTTTCTTTGCATTTCATTATGATATCTTATGTATTGACCGACCTATGTATGTATGTGGAATAAAGTATATCGAAACTTTAAAAATCATTTTATTTATAAATAGTTATAAGATTCTCTAAACCAATGACCCGATTTCACCCATTTTTAGGAAGAAGCTATAGTAATAGGAGGAAAATACGTTCTCTAAGTTTCATTGTTCTATCTTAAAGATTGAACTATTTCTGTCTCTATTTTTAACAAAAAGTTAGGCATGGGCTTTGAAGTCCAAATATTCGATATCAGGGGGTCGATAATTTGAGACGTTACATGTCATATCTTAGATGTACAAAGTTTTCTTCCGATAACTTAGCTGGTGTTTGATTTGTCGACTGTAAAATAAAGGCGTTTGATCGAATTTAAAGCTTTGTTAGTAGGCAAGTAGGCGTGGTTGTATAATATTTCGATTTTGTTCATTTTTACACTGTGAGATACATTATAATGCGAAATTGGTTGAATGCCTGCTGAGATATGGGATTTCGATTGAGGGTGGGGGGTGCCACGCTTATTATCCAATTTTCATACCGACTCCAATGAATACCGAATCCAAAATGTGAAATTTAATCAATTTTAGTGAGTTATCTGAACTCAAGATGCCCGACTTTCCCAAGCGATATCGCTTCGCTTTATGGGCTCTTGAAAAGTTCCAAGAAGATCCAACGTTTTCCAGCCAAATTTTCTTCAGCGATGAGACCCATTTCTGGCTCAATGGGCATGTAAATAAGCAAAGTTGCCGCATTTGGGTTGAAGAGCAACTTGAAGAGATTCAAGAGCTGCCCTATCATCCAGAAAACTTACTGGTTTGGAGTGGTTTGTGGGTCGCTGAAAACATCGGTCTATATTTCTTCTAAAATGACGCAGGTGAGAACGCAACCGTTAATAGTGACCGTTATCGCGCCAATGATAACCAACTCTTTGATGCCAGATGATGATGATGGTGAACAAAACTATTATACTCTGCGGCAACATGTTGCGAGAGTATAGAAACGAATGCAATGCCCAATGAAAGAGTTGAAAAAAGCTCACACTAACTGGCCCATAAGGTGGTGCTGCACACACACACACAATGCAGAGTATTAAAATAAATTTCACAACTAATGATACGAAAATAAAATACAATGCGACGCATTTAAACGGAATGCAGGCGCTTTTGATGTTTTGCTATTTGTGCGCGGCAGGCGGCAGGCGGAGGGCGGTGAGGTGGCGAAACATGTGCATCACATGTAAATACTTTGTGTGGCCAACGGCGATTTCCGCGTTTGCTGTGTTCGCACTTTGCTAAACGCAATCGCTAGTTCGTGTACAAATATATGCAATATATTATACATATATACACACATATATATACACATACATACATACATATGTACATATATATGTATATTTAATACGACTATTTTGACTATGGAAAGCGCGCTGCTTGCCGCTGCTGCTTGGCTCGGTGGCCGTATTCCTGGCTAAACAGTTTTACTCCAACAACCCAGCTCCTTGGGGCGCTCGCAAGACTTATGCGCCTCCCGGCAGCAGCGCAATGGCACAGCAACAACCATTAGCGATGAATCGATTCCTGGAATTATATAAATAAATATTGCACAAAAGAGTTCAGACGTTTAATTAGTCAAAACAAAACAAAAAAAAAAACAAATATGTGCCAACGCACCAGCATACACATATGTATATGTAAGTGTATGTGTGTATGTTCGCTCTGCTTATGTTTGGTGCTGGAGCGTTAAATATGAAACATAATTCTGGTAGTGACTTTTATGCAAATAGAATTCTGCCGCGTGTACGAATTTGTAGCGGCTCAAATTACACACAGCAACATTAACACAAAAGGAACAACATTTTACGCGATGTTGCAACATCCATATGTAAACATATATGTACATATGTATATACGGTTTTTTATTCGCACATAGATTTGTATGTTCCTATAGGTACGTGTATTATACGACAAACACTAGTTTAAAAAATTCGTGGTACATTAGCGAGCACTTAATTCCAATCGTTCTGTTTGTAGTGGTCCGATATCAGCGATTCCAACAAATGAACGGTTTCTTGCGGATATAGGTTAGATTAGGTTAGGTTGGGTTAGGGTAGATGATAGAAAGGTCGCACGTGTACTGTTACTGCGTTGAATTTCCATTCCCGCCAGTTCGATGGGATATCTGAAGGTGTGCGCTCCCAAGTATTTAAGTCTCGACCTTCCAAACGCTGGATAGTCAAGAAGGAAGTGATAAGTTGTTTCCGCCGTATCTTCTTCCATACAACCTTTGCAAATGGCGTTTGGTAAGATTCCCAACCTTACAACATGGACGTCAATATGGCAATCGCCTGTTAAAAGCCGCACAACCAGGGAGAGGCTACAAGGTTCGGTACTCGAAGTGCCAATTCAAAAAGCCGAAAATACGGTTTGGAAAATTATTTTAATTTATATTAAAATACAAAATGTGTGAAAATAATCATAAATTCAGCACCAATTCACTTTTTCTCGATATGACCACCTTTTGCCTTAACTATGGCCTTGAGACGGTCAAAAAACGAATCGCAAGCTGCACGAATGTGACTTGCCGGTATTTAGGCCCACTCACGGACAATGGCTTTCTTCAGCATCTCGAGACTGTTGTATTTTTCATATATTTTTCGGACCTTGCTCTCCAAAATGACCCAAAGAGAATAATCCATTGGATTCGCATCTGGTTAATTCGAGAGCCATTGTGTGGTCGTAATGAAGTTCGGAACGTTGTTTTCAGCCATTCTTGGTTCACTCAAGCTTTGTGAGACAGTGCTGATTCTTGTTGAAACGTCCATGGTTTGCGACCGAAGTGTTTGTTTGCCCAAGGCTTCAAAGCAGCCTCCAGAACACTTGCCCGATAATATGTCGCATTTACTTTGGCGCCAGGCTCGATGAAAACAATTGGAGAGCGCCCATCTGCAGTGACGGCGGCCAAACCATTATTTGTGGCGAGTGCTGGTGGCCAATCGATGACTTAGATTCTGGTATGAACGGTCGGTCAAGTAAACCCTATCGTTTTGAGAGTTTACGAATTGCTCAATTAGAAAAATTTATTCGCTAGAAAACACAATGTTCGGAATTTGACCGCTTTCGGCCAAGCGAAGCAACTGTTCGCTCTCTTAAGTCTTACTTGTTGCTGCTTCGCTGTGAGATCATGCGCCTTTTGGAACTTGTAAGGCTTGACCTTGAGCTCATTTTTTAATATGCGTCGGATGTTGCGTTCGAATATTTTCAGTTCTTTAGCCATTTGATTGGCACTTCGTCGTGGATTTTGCTCAAGTCCCTTCTTCACTTTCCGAACCATCTCACGTGACATTGCAGTCTTTTGATGACCACTTCCATGGGCGTTTTGCGATGCTACCAGTATCATTGTAACGGGTGATGGTGCGGTAAAGAAAAACTTTATTTACATTAAGGTGTTTGAGCACACGAATAATTGCTGGCTGTGATTTTTCAGCTAAATATAAAGCAATCACACTATTACGTTTGAATTCCATCGCTGATCACTTTTTTGCGTTCACTTTTGGCAAAACGCTTTTGTACACTTGTGAACAATACTCCGAACTGTCATTCAGCTAATTTATAAACAGCTGATTCCAGTGCGACAGCTGAAGGCACACTTCAAGTGCCGGTCCCTGTAGTCTTACTGAGACTGCGACCGATCTTGTGCCAAAAGGCTTTTGCTACAGCGCATGTACCGGTGGTGGCCCAGCGCTTGCCAAGCTTCCGCGAAGCCAATTTATTTAGTAGTAGAACATAAGAGAATACGGGAGCATCTACCCCCGCCCCCATTCTACTGATAGTGGTGTTACCTGGAGTTGCCTGTCCTTGCTAGCTCATCAACTTTACAATTTCCTACGTTTTCGCTGTGGCCTGGCACGCATACCAGTTTTATCACATAGGCACTCGATACTATTGGTAGTGAGTGTAAGGTAGTCCTTGACCAACTCTGAAGGCACTGTTAATGAGTTCAAGGCTAGTACCGCCGTACTGTTATCTGGCTGGATGGTCACTTCCCTGAAGCAGACTGTATATCTATTGCTACCTTAACGGCTGCAAGCTGACTTGGAAAACACTGCAAAGGTCAGGAAGTATGAAGCTGGAGTTAATAGAAAGATATAGGAGGAGGTAGGCCGTGCTAAAAATTTCAAATTGATCTACCAAAAACTGGGGACTACTTGGCTGGATTAAAAGGTGAGAGCTCATGGCGCTTCTGATGAGTCATAATCGATGTGTATGGCTTGACTTTGTCATGATAGAGCATATTTTCTTTCCTAATGGCCTAAGCTGACTGCTTTCGGGCGATTGCTTACTTCAGAAAGTCCAATCGGACAAATCGAACCTTCTGATCATCAATCCTAGCTTGACTACCACTTCTACCGCCTCACCGTCATTCGATCAATACCATTATCGTTTGTTTTTACTGTAAGTGACTCATTTTTCATCATCAGGGTCCATTCGCTTCATTGAAAAATTGATCCATGAAGTTTATTTTGGGTTTGCTTTTGTGGCAACCATACTTACATATATCAAACTTCATTTTTTATCTAACCCTACTTGAATGCTTCTAAACGCTTTTTGTGATATGGATACGAGTACATATCGGCCTCTGGCTTTCAAAAACGTGGTATTTATACTTCTAGGGCACTATTGGTGCGCTGTTGTAAGCTCGTCTACTTCAATGAAGAAGAAGAAGGGCACTACTATCGTGGGCCGGTCTGGGTCGAGAACAGAATACTTCGTCAGTTACCTCTATCCTGTGCGAGGTCACACAAGTGCAGATAAGTCGCTATATACTTAGTCCTTGTATTTGATGCTTGGGCGCACTTGTTTTCATTGTCCACCCACGGGTCTGTAATCGAATGAGGGTTTCAATGGGGTATCATCTGCCATACGACATGACCTGATCAGCGCATTCATTGGAATTTTATGCACTTAACTATACCCATGTAGAGCTCATACAGTTCGTGATCCCATCTTCTTCGATATTCGCCGTTAACACAGACGGCTACAAAGTTCTTGCGGAGAACAGCTCTCTAGAATGCTCCAACTGCTTTGGCATCTGGGTTCGTCATTGTCCATGCTTCTCCGAAATATAATAGAACGGGCATAATGAGAGACAATAAAGCGTAATTTTTGTGCTGCGAAAGAGATCTACTTCTCAATTGATTACCGACCCAAAATAGGCACAAGTTGGGAAGAGTTATTCTCGGCTTGCCCTTCAGGTTTAGATTATTTGTGGAATTTATACTGGTTCTGTGAAATACAAAGTCGTTCCCTTTTTCAAATTGCTGCCAACTGTGACTTAGATCCACAGAGGCGAGGAATCTTTGTGCGTGGCCTCTGGTTACTTTGTCTTGTCCTCGTTCACCACAAGACCAACCTTTTTCGTTTCTTTCAAGGCTTTAAAAGGCTGCACTGACGGCGCTGTTGTTAAAGCCTATGATTTCAATATCAGCTGTGTATCCCTGTAGGATTGCATTTTAGAGCAACTAGACTATGTCATTGTGGTTTAGATTGGCCGCACATATCACCGTTTTCAGCACTGAATTGAAGAAGACGCAACAGAAGGAATTGCTTTGTCTAAAATACGGCTAGTATCAAAAGGTACGGAGAGGTCGTTTTTTGTACGAAATTTTATGTTTCTGGTTTTTATATCGAGCGGACATATGTACATGCCAAATTTAGGTCGTTTTTGCACACTAGACTCACCTAACACTTCGGCCTACGCCTTAATTAATCATGATACTACTTTTTCGGAAATATCTTTTAATTGGCGAAAATGTTCACAAACAGTCATTTTGAATAAGCAGCTGTTTGCAAACATTCGTATGGTACTGTTATTAGTGCTTCTGCTATAGCAACTTTATCTTAGCTTTAGCTTAACCAGCGTAGAAGAAACACAGACGGCTGAACTTGTCGATCGCTTAAACACAAGCACATACGAACATACTATATAACTACCGATATGTACATATGTACATCTGTATATACCACTGTATAACGCGTTCAAGATGATGGAAAATTTCCCGCGCAAAATGACACGATTTTCTGCCATTAAATCGTTGGCGATCAATAACAGCAAGCATAAATATGTATGTACGGATAGCGAACCGCTTCCATGCGGACTTGCGTACGTCGAGCTGACGATCAACTTACTGTTCGAGGGAGTTGATCGAGTGAGTTGACCGAGTGGCATGAATGAGCGTGTCATTGCAGTCTTGAGCTCTGCCGATTGAACTGCGTTTACTACTAATGAAGTCGTAAAATTAGGTTTTACGATTTGTTTACAAAATATTATGGTTTCGTTTTGAAGTGCCGGAGAGACCGATTAGTTGATTTTATTATACACATACATATGTATGTATTGGAGGTATCTATGTAGATTTCATGGTAAATATACATATGTATTTATTTTTGTTTGTATCTAAACACTGTATGCGGGGTCTGTGACCCCTTATGCAGAAGAGGGATTATTTTTTATGACACACTCTCACAAAAGATCGACGAAAGCCGTTTGGATTGGTTATATTGATAAGTTTAGGATGTATTACAATCACCTCGTCAAATATGCGTTCGTTTCCAACCTATTGACCTTCTCCGACTTGAGTGGAGGAGTGAGAAGGATGTGGCTGGCAACCACGTAGAGTGGAGATCCTTCAGTCGCAAAGGCTTTTCAAATGCAGAGATTATTCTACGAGAAGTACAGATATGAGAATTCATCTTTCTACATTGTATGGAGTTCATTGAATAGTAAGCCCGTAAAACAGAAACTAATTGACGTATTGTGCGTCCTCAATACGAATAGCACACCTTAAGGTATTCGCAATTGTTTAGGCTTATGCTTTCACACCGAAAAAGTCAGTCCTGACGTGGTCAAGATCTCAACAAGATTTACTCTTATATTTTAATAGGTATTCTGCCAACCAAGTACATTTTTCCCATCTTATAAATTAAAAAAAAAAAACAAAAAAAAAAACGGTTGTCAGTCCCCTGAGTAAATTGGACGCCGAGATCTGGATCTACCTCACGGTTAATAAACTCAGAGGATTTCTGTTATAGAAACTCTTCGAAAGAAGACGAGGTTGAAACATTGCAAACTTCCTGCCAACTACTGTCCCGCCTTAACGAGATCAAGGTGTAAAAACCTCACATTATCAGACATTGGTAAGCTAGTGGAAAAAGATATAAAGGGCTGAAGCCAATTTGTATTGACCATAAGGCGCTTTGTCGACTTATTTCATATTAACTAATTACAAGAGTTCTTTTTTGAGCTCCACAAAGGACTGTATATAAAGTGGTTATAAACAGTGGTAGACCAAGGAACTAATTTATATATATGTATATATATATTTTTCCGTAGTTCCTAGGTGGAACATAGGGCCTCAATAAACAACTTATAATTAATTTTATTTACAGCTATAAATTTAATTTCTCTCCAAGAATAACCACTTCTCTGTGCTTCTGCTTCGACTTCCCGTCTCCAGGTGTTGGCGTCTTCGGCTTCCTTGCGGATTCCAATCTAGCGCTGTTCTGCTAATGTCGTGGTGAGGCTTTCGCAGAGTGTGACCGATCCATTTCCATTTACGACGTCGAATTTCGATATGGATCGGTAGCTGTTTGGTTACGGTCCAGAGGTTAGCATTGCTAATAACGTTAGGCCAGAATATCCGCAAAATTTTTCGAAGACATCGATTAAAAAAGAATTGCAGCCATTGTAAAACATTCGGTACAATATTAGCGGTTAAATTCTTTACAAAGTTGCTGTAGCTTAGTTGGTTCTAGCAATGAACGTACATTCCAGTTTCCTAATCGTAATCTATTTTTCATGCTGAAGGTCTTCATCAATTTATCGTTCTTAATCTTAACTTTGTTTTTTTCGGTTTCGGTAATCAGAGGGTTTAAGATGAGTAAATGATTAGCCTGCTGCATCGGAGCCTATTTCCGGGGCTGCCGGTTTCGCCTCTAGGCAGGTAATGGCGTGGGAATTTCCTCCTCGCAGGTGCTAAGGTTATACCGCCTTTACTTGGTCGTCAGAGCCTCGTTCGTAGTGAACAGGGGATACCGCGCGAAGGTGAGGTTGACGTTTTGGAAGGGAATTCTATATATTCGCATCACCAACCCCATTTGCCCACTTTTGGTATTAGTTGAATGCCCCCCCCCCCCCCCCATAATTTAACGTATCATAATCTCTTATACCTCGCCGACTGAGTGATCACTTGAAAACTTATGAAAATCAACAACTGACAAGATATTCACCATTCGACCGGGAAAAGAGGATCGACATACTATACTTATATCACCTCTTTGTCGATGTCTAAGCTGCTTTTGACAACCCGAAAAGGAGCTGCTTTTATGTCGCTATGTCTGATTTTGTTGGCCCCACAAAACTAATACGGCTGTGTAAACTCCGTTAGGATCGAGAAGGACCTCTCCGAGCCGTTTAATACGAAACGAGATTTCAGTTTCCCTGTTGTGCGACTTCTTCAAACTAGTAATGGAGAAAATACTCCGAGCTGCAAAGCTGAATCGAGAAGCCAGAGGAAGAGGAAGACCTTCACTCCATTAAAAAGATCAGGTGGAGAAGGCCTTGGCTACACTTGGAATCTCGAATTTGCGCCAAATTGCGAAAAGGAAGAACGACTGGCGCGCTGTTGTAAACTCGGCTATAACCGTGTAAGCGGTGTCTACGCCAATAAAGAAGAAGTGAGCAAAAATCATCCGTGTTTTCTTCGGAGCTCTTGCATATCTTACATACTTGTATATATCAGCTTAGTTTTAACAGTTTAATAGAAATTGTATTACGAGACATAAAATTGTAACAGTATCAGATAATTGCCTAGGTTATTACAGTGTTCGACAAATTCTGGGTCATGTACATAAGTACAGTTACATCTACAATAGTTTTTGTTTTTCTTTTTTTTTTTAATTTTTTTTATGTGACTCGTGATTGCCGAAAGCGTTGCACTGAGTAAACGTTTTCCTGCTTCGAATTAAACTCTTGGCGCTGCTTTTGTCGCTGGTCGCATTGCTTTTACGGCAGTGACTTGATATTACGTCTTTTTTTGTACATTTCCATAGCACCGTTAGTAAAAACATTTTGCGATTTTGCCAAATATTGCACCAGCCATATTCGAGGACACACGAATCTGCTCCTCCTAACGCAAATACGTATTTGGCACGCGACACGAGACAGCCGGCCGGGGAGGAAGTAAAGTGCTGCAGTTAGAGATAAATTTTACGCATTGACACTGTTGAGGTTATTTGAGAGTTGCTACATGTAGATGGACTATTTGATAAGTGTTGTTATTTGTAGAGAATACAGATTTCTTGTCTCGACATCAATTTACAATATGCGAAAATATTGTGCTGATAAACATTTGAAGAGTCACATGTAGCGATTCGGATGTGTAAATATGTAAACGTAATTTCACTTGTACTTTCATTGTGAACAAATTTTAACCTTTATATCTCAACCTCATTAACTTCTAGGAAGCCGCTATTGCGGCGATAAGAATAAAACAATTGGCAGGTTGGAATCAGCAGAACTACGGACATAGTGCAATACTAAACAAGCTCACCATTAGTAAATCAGACTACATTCTCCCAAAGCTGGATTTGAATAGACACTTCCAGGTTAGGATACCATATATGTATACGAGAATGGAGAAGAGGTTCAATAGGAGAGGAGGATACCATTTCAGTCTATACCGACGGGTCCAAAATGGACTGCGGAGTAGGCACGGGGGTATTCTCCGCTGATCTAGGCATATCTCTCTCTATACGTCTACCAATCTCGGCTAGCATCTTCCAAGCAGAAGTACTAGGCATAGAAAAAGCCTGCGAAGTTCTATTAGAAAACCACGAGAATATACATTAAGCAACTATATTTACGGATAGCCAGGCGACGCTCCTGGCCTTGTCTTCACCCATGACAAATTCCAGCATAGTTGACAACTGCAAGAGAGCACTAAGCTCAATAAAAAACAAGCACCAACTAGACTTGATCTGGGTTCCCGGCCACAGGAACATTTTCGGTAACGAAAAAGCAGACAAGTTGGCAGAGGTAGGAGCTTTCCTCAACGCATCCGAGGCGGAGCTAATACCAAGCCCGCTAGGATCGGTCAAAGGAGAGATCAGTAGACAATTTCAACAAATTGCAAACAACAGGTGGAAAAACATTACAAAATGCGTCATAACCAAACAATTATGGCCAACATATGACAGGAAAAGAACCAACGACTTATTAAATAGGTCAAGAATGTCAAGAAAAAGCATCTACAGAGTAACAGCTACCACAACAGGGCACTGGCCATTTGGGGAACATGTGTCCAAAATGGGTTTGCCCTACAACGACATCTGCCGAGGCTGCGGAGCAGCATGGAACAAGGAAAAAACTTTCCACTTTCTCTGCGAATGCCCAGCTCTAGCACAGATCCGACACAAAACACTTTGAATCCATCAAGCACCAAACCTTGAATGGATTTCCACTAAAAGCATATCAGACATAAGTAGTTTCATCGAAACCTCAAAATGGTTTGAGAGAGAAGGTGAAACGTAATAGCAGATACAGGAGGTTCTACGAATAGTTATCAAAATGGCACATCAAGTGCTAATTGAGCTGCACTCCTACCTACCTACCTAGGAAGTGTGTGTGGAGTACTGCCTATTTTGTGGAATTTATGGGTTGAGAATAATAGTTCCAGGCACGGTAGAGCAAATAATCTTTGCTCAGCATCATCCATCTACAAATAAAAGACTGTTCCTACAGCGACTTGAGTTTGTTCGTTTAGTTTTTATGGTTAAATACTACAGTAGTCCGTTCTGAATCATTCACTCCACGATTGTTACTGTGTTTAATGGGTCGAAGGAGGGAAAGTTGGAGTGGAAATTTTTCGCCAGGAGCTCTTCGCCAATCTTAGCTTTAAGTTACCGGACCACTGTTGTCTACTTTTTCATCAGACTTGTTTGAGTGCCTGGTCATAGCGTAATCGCTGGCAACTGCAAATCTGACGGGTTAGCCAGAGGAGGCACTCTTGTCACGCTTATATCGGAATGCGACAGAGTTAGATCTCCAATGGCTTCTTGCGAGCTATGGATCTTAGCAGGCGCTGTTTGACAGACCCACTCCTGTGAGACTGCAAAATCTTTTTGGCCTAGAGTAGAACAGAGGATATCTTTTGAAATACTTGCCTTTAGCAAAGATCACCTTGTCGCAATAATAGAAGTTCTTACTTGACATTGTCCAATAGTAAGGTTGCACATCTTGACAGAAGCATGTTGTCAAAGTTGTATGGAGGAAGGTGAGGTGGAAACATACAGGTGCTTTCGTCTCCAGGGTCCATCATTTGCAAGACTGAGAATGAAAAATCTTACTGCCTTACCTTCTACGAACCGAGTTTTAGAAATTTTTTGGTAACACAATGGCTCGGCGTTCTAAGCTGTCCAAGTGAGACCTATGTCTTAATCTAATCTAACCTAGCAACGTCGTTCTTAATAATCTTTGCCAAATTTCATGAAGTTACCTTGACAAATAAAAGAGGGTTCTATAGAAAAAGTCGAAATCCAACTTAACCCCAATTACCAATTTTAGGACGTAACCTAAAACTACACATAACTTGTGGAAACTCAGCAGATAGTTTTTAAGAGTTACACTCTCACCTGTTTCTTTTTTAAGCGTCCAAAGTATTTTTCAATATGATTAGATTTCCTCTCTAAAGCATAAATCTTGAAAAATCGCCATCTCACACGATTGAGCACTGTTGCCTTGGCACCGTCCCAGGTGATTTGGCTTCGACCGACCTTCTGCTTCCTTGCGAATTTCAGTTAAGCGACATCATTGAATTTAGCTTCACTAAAACTTACTGATCCAAATGAGGTTAGATCACCGAAAGTACAGCCAATGGCCGGATAAAATCCGGTAGAACTGGCTGATGTTGGGACTGCTACTCCCGACCTTCAAGCACCACCTAAATCTATCAAACCACCAACATGGCTTCCGAAAAGTGCACAGCACCATCACAGCGCTGTGCGTCATCAAAAACCACCTTGCGAGAGGACTATCCTTGTAGCGTTGGACTTGCCAAAAGCCTTTAAAACAGTCAATCAAATAACGCTACTTGAGGACATGGAAAAATCGACGCTCTCTCTAGGGCTGAAGAGGTGGACTATGAACTATCTGAGCGGTTGACAATCATCCGTACTGTTTCGAGGTAAATACTCTAAATTGGGAAGAATTAAACAAGGGCTTCTGCAGGGTAGTGTCCTCTCCCCGTTAATGTATAACTTCTTCATCGCGAAACTCCCGCAAGTACCAGAGGGAATTTCTATTACCTCGTTCGCTGATGATTGCACGATAATTACTTCGGGCAATGGAATCGATAGTAAGTGCTCAAACGTAAATGGCTATTTCTCCGACTTTTTCGCTTTCCCGCTGCATGGAACTCAACACGCTCCCGCACTAAATCCACAGCGACCAGTGAAAACTGAACGAAGAAGTACAGACTTGATCTCTTGATCTTGCAGTCGATGGCGTTAAAATTCCAACTGTCAATAACTCTCAGATTTTTGATGTGATATTTGACAGCTACAGTACAGAGCCTCAAGTTGCTAGTCGGCAGCTTATGGGAGGGGAAAAAAACGTAGTTTTCAATACAAAGCAATTGCCCAGCTAGTCCTTAACTACGTCGTACCAATATGGTCGCCTTGATGCAGTGAAAAGCAGACAAGCACGCTACCGACATGTTAAACAAGTAAGGAAGGGCTAAGTTCGGGTGTCACCGAACATTTTATACTCTCGCATGATAAAGTGATAATCGAGATTTCATTATACGTCATTTACATATTTTTCAAATACCGTATTTTTGTAAAGTTTTATTCTGCTATCATCATTGGTTCCCCTTTATATACTATATTATACAGAGAAGGCATCAGATGGAATTCAAAATAGCGTTATATTGGAAGAAGGCGTGGTTGTGAATCGATTTCACCTATATTTCGTACATGTCATTAGGGTGTTAAGAAAATATTATATACCGAATTTCATTGAAATCGGTCTAGTAGTTCCTGAGATATGGTTTTTGGTCCATAAGTGGGCGAGGCCACGCCCACTTTCAATTTTTCAAAAAAACCTGGGTGCAGCTTTCTTCTGCAATTTCTTCCGTAAAATTTAGTGCTTCTGACGTTTTTCGTTAGTCCGTTAACGCACTTTTAGTGATTTTCAACATAACCTTTGTATGGGAGGTGGGCGTGGTTAATATCCGATTTCTTCCATTTTTGAACTGTATATGGAAATGCCCGAAGAAAACGACTCTGTAGAGTTTGGTTGGCATAGCTATAGTAGTTTCCGAGATACGTACAAAAAACTTAGTAGGGGCGGGCCACGCCCACTTTTCCAAAAAATTACGTCCAAATATGCCCTCCTAATGCGATCCCTTGTGCCAAATTTCACTTTAATATCTTTATTTATGGCTTAGTTATGACACTTTATAGGTTTTCGGTTTCCGCCATTTTGTGGGCGTGGCAGTGGGCCGATTTTGCCCATCTTCGAACTTAACCTTCTTATGGAGCCAAGAAATACGTGTACCAACTTTCATCATGATATCTCAATTTTTACTCAAGTTACAGCTTGCACGGACGGACGGACAGACGGACGGACGGACAGACAGACATCCGGATTTCGACTCTACTCGTCACCCTGATCACTTTGGTATATATAACCCTATATCTGACTCTTTTAGTTTTAGGACTTGCAAACAACCGTTATGTGAACAAAACTATAATACTCTCCTTAGCAACATTGTTGCGAGAGTATAAAAATTGCACTCCGGGTTACAACAGCGTGCCTGTTGATGTCTCTCATCGAACATTAATACAGTGAGGCCGGTATGTTTCTAGTTAAGGAGCATAATGAACTCCTCTTCAAGCAGTTTCTGTTGGGGTGCCTTCGCAGAAGTTAGCAATCTCAAACGACCGACTTGATTTGACTTTAACAACTGTTTCCAGGATAGGGAAAAAACGTTGGCACAAGTGTATTGGATCCAAGGGGTATTACATTGAGAAGGACGACATAGATTGTGAAGAATAAATAAGAATTTTAAAATTACGAACAAAGTCTTGTCGACGAAAATAATAAAGTACATACTTACATATAGTCTGTATACCTTCGTCCAGTTAGTAAATAGGGTCGCATTAACATCAATTTAACTAAATTTTTTTTTAAGTTTTATTGTAAGCTACCACTCAGACCTCCAACTAAACCTTTCACTCTTTTCTATTATCATTTTATTATAGAAAATTTAAAAGAAATTAGTAAAAGACACGCAAGTCGACATATCTCCGTTTGATGGGAGTAAATCGTATATCCCTTACAGCATTCACTTCGTAAATTTGCTGACCAATTTGTCGATTATTATAGGATTTTATCTTTCCTTGCTGTCTTACGCTATTTTTCTTTGCCTTCCTAAAGCGTTTCTTCAGTGGCCACCAAGTACGCGCAGATTTAGTTTTAGTTTTCAAAGACTTCTTTGTACGCTTGGAGCCCTTACCTCTGGGCGCTTTCTTGGACTGCTTCGTAGTAGTGTTCTTATTCAAACAAGTTGCAGCTATCCAGTAATAAACGAGTTCACATATAAATAAAATTATGCCAGCCACAATACCTATAATTAATACGGCGAAGGGTCCTTTCAGATGATCGGTGGTGAGAACAATCGTGGACTCTGGAATGTAAGATATTTTAAGCATATTGCTGAATAAAGATGACTTAACATTTTCTTAATTTAACTTCTAAAATCCGGTCGCATGCGCGATATTCTATTCAGGTACGTGTTGTTGTAGTGAAAGTCTTGCTCAATCTTCTGGAATATGCCGTGATCTCGCATAGCGCCAATCAGCCAATTAAAATCCGGTATCAGCGGAAAGCCGGCCTTTGTTATGATTTGTAGTGGTGTCGAGAAAACATTTTGTGGGAATGCGAAAATCTGATCGGCCAGCCTGTCTTGCAATACATACATGCGGCTTGCTAATAGCACACGCTTACCGTTTTTTACAGCACGAAGATTGGCTGAATTCGGTATGAATAAATTGGAATCATTGTATTTTTCGAAGATCCACATATCCTCATCATTTTCAAACCAGTCCTGGTTCTCATCCGGCCCGCCAAACGGTATATCAGCTTCGATTACTTCTTTGAGAGTGTCTATTTGATGCAGGAAGCCAGGATCGGTGAACACAGAAATCAGCTGGGATGTGTAGACCGCAACAACGTTCATACCATAAAAGGTCAAGGCGAGAAAGAAAATACGTGAAGCGTAACACTCAGGACGCTCTTCAACCGACACACAGATGGAGACCGCCATGGCATTTATACCAGCTAACGACAAGTCTTTGTGATCTGACGGTTCCGGTAATACGTTAACGAAGAAATACCAAAATAGCCAAGTTAGTAAGAGCAATGCCAAGAAACACATCCATGTTTCGTCTTGGAAAATTTGATAGAGTGCTATCCATGCTGGTCTTGGATCAGCTAGCTTTACGTACCAAGTGTAACTATCGGAGAGGTAACAGGTGGAAGCCCAAAAGTCTTCATTAACTTCGTTGTCTGGATAGAAGCCGCCCAGTATGAAATCGCAGTTACGGTCGATCAACTTGCCAAGTAGGCCAGTCCATGTGCCATTTTCCTCGCGTACTCCGCGGTTATCACGCTTGCATGATTGCTTGATCTACAAGTGAAAATAAAAGAACTATATTTTTTCTCCTGACTGCATAAACTAGCGAACTTCATCGAAATATTTCATTTAACTGATCAGAGTTACGGGAGGAGCTGCACTCGGGACGTGCGTCCATCTGTCGGCCGGTCTTTTATTAATTAGCTACCTCGTGGACCTCAGTTTTTGAGATATCCATCTGAAATTTTGAAAACGTTCTTTTCTCTCCAAGAAGCTGCTTATTTCTCGGACCACTATAGGACAAGCTGTTAGACAAACTGATCGATTATCATCAAGTCTTTGTATGGAAAACCTTTTTAGATGACAAGATATATTTAGATTTTGGGAAAGTTGTACAGATCGGACCACTATAGAACATAGGATAGCTATCCACAAATTGATCCATCAAAATCAAGTCCTTTTGTGAAAAGCTTTTTTTTTATCGACAAAACTTACTTTGAATTTAAGACGATTGCGCATGAAGGTTATAATACGCAACTCGATGCCCGCGTGACAGTTCTTTTCCACAAACGGCGCTGCAATGGCCGCACACATTAGAAACGTACAGTTTTTTATCTCGATCTCTCGCTCGAACTTGCGTAACTTTCTCTTTACCTCAGCCGTGCTCGGTTGTGGCTGCCCATTCGTGCATTCGCCTATTTTGGACACACGAATCGTGCGACAGTTCTCATGGTTGTAATAGTCCATTACCAAAAACGAGTAGTCGAGATCGGCTGTAGCATAGAGCAGTGCGATTTGATGCACATAATATTGTTTTTGTAAAAGTGTGAATAGTTCCATTGCCACCGCGTGCTCGCTGTCTCGTCGTGTTGAATTATTGTACAGTAAAAGGAAACGTGCGCCCGGATTCCATGAGTTCATTCTACTAATGTAATCTCTCATGAGCTGCCGCAGTAAGTCCGCGCTGTCCACAATAATGATGTAGTAATCAGTGGAGATGACGGCGCTGTCGCTGATTTTCAATTTCACGTATTTATTGTTGTTGTATACAGTGCGCAGCTGGTAGAAACGGCGACCCCGTTCATTACTTTGGCTAATAACCTCATTCAATAGTTTCGTGATGCCGTCCTGTATCTCCAAGCCTGGCGAAGATATGTTGTAGCTGTTCGTTATGAGCACGTTATAGGCACGCGTTAGATGCGCTCGACTTATAAAAGTAATCTTCGTGTATGCTTCTAGGCACTGCACACCCGAAAGCCATGGTTTCTCATCCAATTCGACTTGTGGACGCAGAAATATTACACTGTTGGCTGTCTCCTGGTGCTCGTTCATGAGCGCTTGACAAGGCCCAGCGCTGAGTACTTGTAATATCACAAATGCGACGCTCTCAAGCATTCCCACGGTTTGCGCTGTTCTCATCGCGAATTGCAACTGTCGTGAAATGACACAGAATTTGATTTTATTATGGCAAAAATAGTTCGTCGTCTGCTACCATTGCATTGTGGCATGCAACTGTTGCATGTATGCGAAATTTGCATGTGACATTGTTGACTTTAGGCGCTTGTTGAACTGAAATGAAAAATTCACAAGATTCACATACATACAAACCGAATGGTTTTCAAATATATGATACTGATATACATTTATATAAAAAAGTATGTATTAAAATTTACTAACCACTTGGTCGGTTAGCTTGGTGAGAGTACTCTCTAAAGCATTAGGAAAATGCCTAGACTCTCTTTCTGTGGCCTTACTTCAGCTAAGGTTGGTTTGAGTGCCTGACCTTAGCGTTATTGCAAGAAACTGCAAGGCTGAAGATCTTATCAGGTTAGGTTTCTAAATCTCTCTATCTTATGGAGTGGAATAGAGTAAGCATCATCACTTTATACTGAGTCTCAGGTTACAAAGAAATACCAGAGAAAATAAATAGCGAAGAGATTGGTAAAATTTCCATCCGTCTGATTACCGTACAAGTACACGGAATACTAAAGTTACTAAGCAAAATTTACAATGAAATTTCCGAAAAGGCTGATAGCCAATCAGGCTAATATATAATGCCTTAAAGACATGCTGAATCACTGAGATATTCTATAAGAATCTCGAAGGAAAACACGCATTTGGACACACGGTTTCTAAATAACCGCAGAGCGGTTATTGGCCCAATGACAGGTCACAACTTAACGGTATTACTTACGAGCCGGACGGTGGAACACCTCCTATTCCTCTGTCCAGCATTATCTATAACTCGCGTAAAATATCTAGGAGTTTCAAAGAGCTAGAGGAAGTATCAAATATTTACAAAGGAGGTCTAAGTACGGCGTGGCAGGTGGCCAGTATAACGTAACCTTAACTCGGCAAACGCAGGGTAAATCGGGGTAAGAGATTCAGTGTTGGAGTTCTTACTAAACTTTTATCGGATGCCTGGTCTATGAGAATTTTTGTTCAATGGTTTGTCTAATATAGATATCAGCGAGTCTCTTTGTGATAAGGCTAATACCATCCATCAGGCCACAGCGGAATCACAGCCAATTGCAAAATGGATGAGCTCATACCTTAGTACCACTACCAACCGTTCGGAGCAATCGATCTCTTCGTGCGTTTTACTACTGGATGGTTCAGCTTCGCTGGAGTCTCATCAACGCTGAGATATCATTCGTTCTTGTGCTATCGCAAGATCCTTTTGGTCCAAAGTGTATCGCAAGCGGTCTAGCGAGCATCTCGTCCTCAGCAAGATTATCTCTTTTCTCGTAGAAAAAGTTCTAACTGAACATTACTTTATCGGTGTTCACGTGGCAAGATTAAGAATATAATAGGATGCCAGTGGTAGAAGCTGTTTCGAAACAGACGCCGTTGAAACATCTCAACACTTCCATTTTGATTGTAACGCCTTTGCGAGATCAAGGCTTAAACATTTGGGAACTTAGACCTGCAAACGTTCTGAGCTGGTGAGAAAAGAAAAACAACGTTTTGTAACTTATAAGATCTGATTATAGCAGATTTTGTGGTTTCACAGAGGAAAGGACTGTATCTGGTAGTCTAAGTGTGATCATCTCAATACATTCTTCTTGCATGTCCAGCTTTTACCAAATCAAGGTTAAAATATCTTAAATCTCAGGCTTTTTGACACAAGGGCGAAGTATCTGAAGCATAAGTAAAACAAATGAGCAGATTTGTGTAGGTTCAAGGCGCTTGGGCGAAATATAAAATATCCAACTACAGCAGCGTTTATCTGACTTTACAAAGGGCTGCTCACAGCAGTCCAACTGTATTGAACTCGCCATATAGGGGATCAGATTAACTCTCCTAACCTCATAGGGTAGATAGTTAGGTAGGATTGCTGACACCAATGAACTAACTTATATCCGTTATACTTTTTGTGAACAGCCATACAATGTTTGGCGCCTGATGGGTTCCAAGTATTTTGTGACGGATTTTTGATAAAGCTGAGCATGCACAGTATGTGAAAGAGAGTTTCCGTATACTCTTCTAGCTTGAAGGTGCGGCAAATATGGTTATAAAGTAGGCTCATGTTGGTTCATGTTCCGCAAGGCATCGCAGTGTTCCGTTATGTTGGCGTAAGTCTGAATATTATTTATGGTGTTATTTAAGGTAGTAGTCTGAACTTTGAAAAAATCCCTTTTATTTTAGCAAAGAAAGGGTTGTAAAATAAAAAGTTAGCTGTGAAAAAAAATTCTCGTTAGTACCGACGAGAACTATAAGTGTGTTGAACAGCCTGTTAAAATTTGAAAACAATCGGTTCAGTAGAAAAAAAGTTAGGACCCGGGCCGACCAGAAAAACAATGTTTTGAGAAAAACGCGTTTAAAGTTCAACAACTCCGAGAGAGAGGACGCCGAGGTGCTCTAGGAAACTCATTATAACTCCCGAAATATTTCGATTTTCTGTCCGAAATTTTCACAGTATATTCTCAAGACATTGTACTTTCAAATTAAGCAAAAAAAAAGTTCGATTATTTGAACCCAAGTTACCAGACTACTACCTTAATAAGCCGTTCGCTTTATTCCTCTCATACTTGAGCCATTTCTGCTTTGTTATCTTGTAGCTTTTTATTTCCATATTTGATCCCTCTTGGCCATTTCTAAAGAGGCTCCTAGCTTTGCCAACTCGTTTGCCTTTTCATTGCCGATAATTTTCCTGTGACCGGAATCCCAAATTATGAACAAGTCGTGTTGACATGCTAGTGAGCTTAAAGCCTTCCTGCATTTGTTCACTTCACTTGAATTAATCTTTGTCGTCGGAAATGCCGCCTGAATATCCATATATAAGGTTGTTTTGTGTATCTTTTCGTAGTTATTCAATAGAACTCTACTGGTCTTTTTTATACATAGCACACCTTGGAAGCTGTTGGCCGCGTTTGGTAGACGGATAGAAAGAGACATATCAAGGTCATTAGATTACAGCCCTGTCCATACTCAGCAGCCCATCGCTATAGTTAGGGTAGTACCCTCCTCATCTACTAAAACTCTGCTCCATTGATGTCTAGAGGGTAACCTAACCCGAAAGCGACTATTGAAATCAAATCTTGGTACTCCCAAGTTTTATAGTCTGTAGTCTGATTTACTTAGGTTTAGCTGGCTCAGGTTGGCGGTTTAACGATGAAATCAAAATAAATGGTAAGCGCTTTCTTCAGCCTTAATCATTTTTGATGAAACGAATAAAGGAGTTCCAGTCCTATTGTGGTTAGTCCATTTTTCCTAGTTTATTTGTTTCCTAATATTTTTAAACAATTTTTTTTATAAAACATATAGTAAAATCTCTCAACGAGGGCAAGACGAAATATCTCCTGTCATCAAACAAACAGTCGTCGCACTCGGGACTTGGTTCTCACATCACTGTTGACAGTCATAACTTTGAAGTCGTAGATAATTTCGCCTATCTTGGAACCAGAGTAAACACCACCAACAATGTCAGCCTAGAAATCCAACGCAGAATAACTCTTGCCAACAGGTGCTACTTCGGACTGAGTAGGCAATTGAGAAGCAAAGTCCTCTCTCAACAAACAAAAACCAAACTCTATGAGTCACTCATAATTCCCGTCCTGCTATATGGTGCAGAGGCTTGGACGATGACAACAACTGATGAGTCGACGTTGCGAGTTTTCGAGAGAAAAGTTCTGCGAAAGATTTATGGTCCTTTGGGCGTTGGCTACGGCGAATATCGCATTCGATGGAACGATGAGCTGTATGAGAAATGCGACGACATTGACATAGTTCAGCGTATTAAAAGACAGCGGCTACGCTGGCTAGGTCATGTTGTCCGTATGGACAAAAACAGTACAGCTCTGAAAGTATTCGACGATGTACCCGCCGGGGGAAGCAGAGGATGAGAAAGACCTCCACTCCGTTGGAAGGACCAGGCTTCACTTGGAATATCCAATGGGCGCCACGTAGCGAAGAGAAGAAACGACTGGCGCGCTGTTGTTAACTCGGCTATAATCGTGTAGGCGGTGTCTTTCGCCAATAAAGAAGAAAAAAAAAATCTCCCAGTCTTTCTGTACGGTTAATAGTCTTGTCCGCTTGAAAGGTTGTGCTTAATAAACATCAAAAAATGTTGGGATCGGCCAATAGTACGGTTAATGGAGATTTCCGTTTAATAGAGCGTCCATTTAATAGAGCCTACCCAGTATGCCCAAACATTTTAAATCTTTAAATTATTTGCAACTTCTCGAATCGAATCTACATTACCATAGATACATTTTCTATTTCCGCTGACAATGTTAACATTTCTGAGTGTTGCTTTAAGATTGTTGCTTGTAGTTACCCGAGAATCTTCTGCCATCTCGTTAAAAAGTTAAAATGTCTGCCAATCGCGGAAGTCATAAAACAAACGCGTCAACTTATTACATTTTCCATTCACTACGCAATTTCTGCCACTGTTGTAATTAAAGTTAAATTTACGAGCAATTGTCATAGGAACACACAGAGCAGCATACAACGAAAGCTGGAGCTCAGCTGAGAGACGAGTTCAGACAATGCCTGAAACCCGCCGGCCAGACGCGTCCACGCATCGTTTGGGGCGCATAAATAAACGAAGCGAGGAGTAAATCAAGTGGGCGACACAATCGTGCCACCGCCACCAGCACCACCAATAATCTCGGAAGCACAACCAAATGGCTTTGCTGCTTGCATACAGCATCAAGTTTAACTAAGCCATCAAAGACGAGAAAATGGTTAAGCATTTCGTATGCGTTCGCACTTAGTAAACATCACAAAAACAATGCATATGTTTGGCTAAGATTGTTGCCACTTCTTCCCGGCAGTCGAAAGTGGTTTTATGTGCGAGTACATGGCAAACATTTTTGGCGTTCTGGCTCGCTTCTCTACAGCTCACATCACCGCAGCGCCTCAGCATTGCTATGCACGGGCCGTTAGTGAGTGTGGCAATGTCGGGAATGACTCATTCGCCACAGCCACTTGGTGGTGGTGATGACCGCCAAAATGACAAGTGGCGTCCGGCAGCAACATTGAATTTGTTGCTGTTGCCAGTTTAATGGCCGCCTCAGCTAATGGTGTTGGTGTCATAACATTCATCTTTTCGCCGTCCTAATATTTCTTAAGCGCCCTGCTTAATTCGGGAAACATCGCATGCGTTGTGGTTGGCGGCCGGGCGCAAGTAGTTGGCAGTTCACACAGCAACTTTATACGCTTTTGTGTCTACTTGCAATAAATGTTTTAATGTTGCCGACAGACGATTCAGCGATAACAATAACGACTTGATGTGACTCCCAATTCGGGCCTTTTATGGGTGCTTGCATTAACAAGTGCTTGCAGTGTGTTGCCATTGTTCGTTGATTTCTACTACTGGCAATTCAAGAAAACCAAATGTTATGTACACATTCCGATTATTGTTTCCATATTATTCTTAAAGTTGTATTAAATGTAATTAAAATTTAGTAACTGTAAAGCATTCAGAAGATAATTTAGCAGTTATTTGCGTTAAATTCCCGTAAACCCTCTTGGTTGCTTAGTAAGTTGACAGGACATTTATTAGCTGAAACGCCGATCTGTTGTGATGCCCCGAACTCCTAAGTGATGATCAAAAAGACTTTCGCATATCGGCAAGGTGCCTTGAACCTGCAAATAAATTTGACGGCTAACATGAATTCGTCTTGTTCGTAGAAGGTATGCTTGCTTCAACTTTAGTCAAGCACAAACTGGACAGTAGTGCGAAAAGTTTCGACCTCACTATCCTCCATGGAGTTTTGACAATCTGTGACCTAACTGCATGAGCATTCGAACTCCTATCACTTGCCGCAAAATGGATCTTGCTAAGAACCTGTTATACAACGTAATCCTTACTTCCACTCTAGACCAGAATAATCTCGCTGCAGCACAGAAACTGGTTGCTAACCAACACTTAGAGAGCTCACACGCGATGCACAGATTCGATGCTAACAGACAAGAGGCCAACAGCGCACCGACTCTTTACCAGTCTAAAGAGATTCGGGTAAGGCTTCTTGCAAGAATATCAGTCTTGAAATTTCCTGCGATACCCGCACCAGTCTCGATAACGAAAAAACTTGAGGATACAGGGTCCGGCACTCGTTGTATCCAACTTCAGACCGTTCGCGCAGCTGTTGCTCTGGAATCAGCTTTTTATAAATTTGCTGAATGACAGTTCGGAGTATTGTTCACAAGTGTACAATAGTGATGGAATTCAAAGGTAATAGTGTGATTGCTTTATATTTAGCTGGAAAATCACATGTGAGCTCAAACACCTTAATGTAAATAAAGTTTTTGTTTATCGCACCATCACTTGTTACAATGATTTTGGTAGCATCGCAAAAGGCCATGGAGGTGGTCATCAAAAGACTGCAACGTCACGTGAGATGGTTCGGAAAGTGAAGAAGCGACTTGAGCGAAATCCACGAGGAAGTGCCAATCAATTGGCTAAAGAACTGAAAATATCCGACTGCAGCATCCGACGCATATTGAAAAATGAGCTCAAGGTCAAGCCTTACAAATTCCAAAAGGCCCATGATCTCACACCGAAGCAGCAACAAGGAAGACTTGAGAGAGCGAAGCAGTTGCTCAAAACGATATGGTTTACTTGACCGACCATTCATACGAGAATCTAAGTCATCGGTTGGCCACCAGGAGGCAGCACCCGCCACAAATAATGGCTTGGGCTGCTGTCACCACAGATGGACGCTCTCCAATTGTTTTCATCGAGCCTGGCGTCAAAGTAAATGCGACATATTATCGGGAAAGTGTTCTGAAGGCTACTTTGAAACGTGGGCAAACAAACATTTCGATCGCAAACTATGGACGTTTCAACACGACTCAACACCGTCTCATAAAGCGCGAGTGAACTAAGAATGGCTGAAAAACAATGTTTCGAACTTCATTACGACCACACAATGGCTCTCGAATTAACCAGCTGCGAATTCAATTGATTATTCTCTCTATCCAGTTTGGAGAGCAAGGTCTGAAGTAAAAAATACAATAGCCTTGAGATGCTGAAGAAAGCCATTGTCCGTGAGTGGGCCAAAATACCGGCAAGTCACATTCGGGCAGCTTGCGATTCGTTTTTTAACCGTCTCAAGGCCATTGTTAAGGCAAAAGGTGGCCACATCGAGAAAAAGTGAATTGGTCCTGAATTTATGATTTCTGGTAAAATAAATAAAAATAATTTTCCAAACCGAATTTATGGCTTTTTTAATTGGTTCGAGTGCCGGACCCTTTATTGCTAGTGAGGTCGGGCACTCCTTGACTAACCTTCAGCGCACTGTCAGCTAACGCGAGACCAGTATTGCCGCTCTGCTATCGGAGTGAATGAAGCTGCACTTCAAAGCAGTGTAACTTCTGTTTATTGCAGCCATTTCTGCTTAAAAACGTTACAGGCATATAATATTTAATAGAGAGCTCTCGACAGAAATGTTTCTGACAGAAAACTTTCGCCTCCACGTTTCCCCTAAGCATCGACCCGACCGTAAAAAACTCACAGCGCCTCTCCTCCAGCGGGTTGACCCAGTCCGCATATTCCTTGTTGGTATGTTCGCAGAAAAAAACACCACCCCACAGCTCTGGACCAGCTTATCGAGGATGCAGCCGAATCTACAGAGGATGTCGGCATGTTCTGCAACTGCTAAGCCTAAAGAGTTTCCTCCTAAAGAAAAAGTCACTTCATAAACGACTTATAGAGTGGACTACAATTGGATTTAAACACAATTTTTCTATGCAACCCTGATATAATGCTATCCAGCCTGTTTTTAAATAAAGAAACAATTTTTTAAAGTGTGGTAAGCAAAACAACGGTGATTTAGACATCTTCGATTTATTGGTATTCTTCTAACGTCGGTGCGCAAATCTCTTAGCAAATTTGCTTTACGTTTTTTCCTCTTCCTCAAATAATGTAAGAAGAAAAGTAGAGATAGAGAAACTCATAGAACTTCCGTGGAATTTTATTGGAGTTTAAATTGTATTTGTTATTTTGTTATGACAGCTGCTTCTAGCAGCATTTTGCTACTAGCGAAATAGTAAAGAAGGGAAAGAGCAATAATGCCATCAATCGAAAGGTGAGTGGGGATGATGTATCGAACGGAGTACCGCTCTCAGGCATAAGCGCCCATCTGTGCTCATCCAGCTGCTGCTTATTGCGCTACAAGAAGGTATCGGATATCATTCTTAGAGAACATCTTGGCTGGCATAAGATATTGCGTCTTAAAGTTGCTTCCTAATCTATATTGTGGCCACCATCCGTATTGAGACACTTGCATGAGAACATTCGTTGAAAACGGGCAGAATTGTGGAAGAACAATTCCTGAATTTTACCCGATGATAATGCATTATCGCATCGAGCTGCGATTGTGACCGAATTTAAAGCCAACAAGTAAGGAAGGGCTAAGTTCGGGTGTCACCGAACATTTTATACCCTCGCATCATAAAGTGATAATCGAGATTTCATTATCCGTCATTTACATATTTTTCAAATACCGTATTTGTGTAAAGTTTTTTTCCGCTATCATCATTGGTTCCTAATGTATATACTATTATACAGAGAAGGCATCAGATGGAATTCAAAATAGCGTTATATTGGAAGAAGGCGTGGTTGTGAACCGATTTCTCCCATATTTCGTACATGCCATCAAGGTGTTAAGAAAATATTATATACCGAATTTCATTGAAATTGGTCTAGCAGTTCCTGAGATATTGTTTTTGGTTCATAAGTGGGCGACGCCACGCCCATTTTCAATTTTTAGAAAAGCCTGGGTGCAGCCTCCTTCTGCCACTTCTTCCGTAAAATTTAGTGTTTCTGACGTTTTTTGTTGGTCGGTTAACGCACTTCTAGTGATTTTCAACATAACCTTTGTATGGGAGGTGGGCGAGGTTATTATCCGATTTCTTCCATTTTTGAACTGTATATGGAAATGCCTGAAGGAAACGACTCTATAGAATTTGGTTGACATAGCTATAGTAGTTTCCGAGATATGTACAAAAAACTTAGTAGGGGGCGGGGCCACGCCCACTTTTCCAAAAAAATTACGTCCAAATATGCTCCTCCCTAATGCGATCCTTTGTGCCAAATTTCACTATAATATCTTTATTTATGGCTTAGTTATGACACTTTATAGGTTATAGGGCGTGGCAGTGGGCCGATCTTGCCCATCTTCGAACTTAACCTTCCTATGGAGCCAAGGAATACGTGTACCGAGTTTCATCATGATATCTCAATTTTTACTCAAGTTACAGCTTGCACGGACGGACGGACAGACGGACGAACGGACAGACAGACATCCGGATTTCAACTCTACTCGTCACCCTGATCACTTTGGTATATATAACCCTATATCTGACTCTCATAGTTTTAGGACTTACAAACAACCGTTATGTGAACAAAACTATAATACTCTCCTTAGCGACTTCGTTGCGAGTGTATAAAAACGCATTGATTACCATGGATTAACCATAGTATTCACCAGATTTGGCTCCCTGTGATTTTTCCTTGTTCTGCAAACTGAAATTGAATCCCGTTTTTGGTCCATCATTCAGATGACACAAAAATCGCTGAAGAATCTGAAGGTCATTCCAAAACGCGATTATGAAAAATCGTTGGCATAAGTCTATTACATCTGCTGGGATTACATACATTGAAGGCGACAAAATATATGTTGATGAATAATTACTTAAATATTTTGCGTTTCCTAGATTGTTAGTTAAGTTTTATTCAAATTATTTTACAACCTCTAAAGCTACAACGTTTCATCCCATAATTACTTTATAACCGAAATTGTATGCTAACTATGGCTTAGTAGGACAGCATGGTCAATTGTGGCATGCCACAACGCTACTAATGCGGCCCACAAAGCTCTGTATTTATATTAGCGTCATGTCTACACCAGTGAGTTCGTTAGTTCACCGCCTCACCTACCATTCGGGCATAATTTATATACACTGCCACCCAAATGCCCTTATCCGGAAGTTAAGGTGAAGCTGTTGGTGTTCCATAATCGCATTTTCCTCATTTAATAATCTGTGAATGTAAACAAATCTTTTGCAAAATAAATTGAAATACTTTGGCGTTGCTGTTGCTTTTCAGAGCCGTGAAGTAAATGTGAGAGAGAGCATACACAAACCGCTAGGCTAAATGTATTTGCTCTTTTATTTTAGACGGCAATTTCCCGTAGACATTCCTAGGTATAAATTGAGTTTCTGATTTCATGAAATAATAAGAAATATAAGTAGTTAGAGTAAGGGCAAAAGGAAATGGAAAAGCAGCAGGGAAATTGGAAACCAACCGACCTACTAGGTTGCTATTATGTGTTTGCTAAATTATTTACAAAGTCGAAGGTTTACGGGAATGCAGCTTTTCTTGAAGGTAATACAATTTGCATGCAACTTAAGGAAACTGTAACGGTATTATGATAAATATTATGTATAAATTCTCACGAAAACCGTATTGTTTAAAGGTAAATGTGTTGAACGCGATCATTTAAGAGCTGGAGACGGGCAGAGCCGAAGTACTGGTTTGATTAGAGCCGCCAGTGACGACTACCTAGATACGCGTCCTTTACTCTGCTTTTATAATAGCCAAGCAGTCGTCAATCCCATTTTCCTGCCTTTAAAATATATTCGTATCTTTTTTGTCCGTTTCTTATAACCAGAAAGGGGTACATTAAGATAGAGAAGAAGTTTCTAAAACACAGCAGGAAATGTCAGAGACTTTATAAAATATACTTATAGCCCAGAGCATCTTAAAATTATGGAGGAAACACTCCCAGCCCGCTGAATGGCAATGAAAGCAGAACACCATGAGATGGTGAACCCGTTTCCCCATTTGATGACAATAGAGCGAACATTCCATTGCCTGATCATGGAAGAGTTCGAATAGCAATTACCCATCTGAAGAACAACAAACCGACCGACCGAGCTTTCAAAATCCATCAGCTTCTTTGTAGAATATGGTCGGACGACAATATACCCGAAGATTGAAATTTATGTGTGCTCTGGCCAATCCACAAAAAGGAGATCCCACAGTCTACGCCAACTACCGTGCGATAAGCCTTCTCAATATCGCATATAAGCTTGTATCGAGCGTACTGCGTACTAGAACCTTATAAGTATGGCTTCAATACTGGCAAATCAACAACTGACCAGATATTCACCATGCGTCAAGTCTTGGAAAAAACTTGTAAACTGAAGTTGAGCAATACCAGAAGATCTGTCAGGATCGGATAGGACTTCTCTGTGCCGTTCGGTGTCAAAGAGGTTTCAGACAAGGCGACCCTCTATGGTGCGACTTCTTCAATCTACTGCTGGAGAAAATAATTTGAGCTGCAGAGTTGACTCAATAAGGCGCAATCTTTTATATCAGCCTCGAAATAAAAAAGCAGAATAACTCTTGCCAACGGGTACTACTTCGGACTGAGTAGGCATTTGAGAAGTGAAGTCTTCGACAAACAAAGACAAGTCACTCATTATTCCCGTCTTGCTATTTGGTCCACGGTCATGGACGATGATATCTGATGAGTCGGTGTTACGAATTTTCGAAAGAAACGGGAAAAAGAGGAAAACCTTAACTCCAGGTGGAGAAGAACCTACACTTGGAATCTGCAATTGGTGCCAAACAGCAAGCAAAAAGGAAAAACGACTGGCGCACTGTTCTAAACTCGGCGAGTTTATCCACTTAAGCATGTTCGCCAGCCTGTTCATCTGTATATATGCGCACTAGTCCATTAAATTTGACAAAATATGCTAATAAAATATGGCATGGATTATTGCTCAAAGCAACAGTACAATTTCCGAAGGAGTTGTTCAGGTCTGCCTGCTATGGCATAAAGCTGTCATACAAACTGGTCGGTCGAAATGAAGAAGTTGTATGGACAACCTTTTCGTTTCACGGAAAATACTCACGAAATTTGGCATGAATTATTCTCCGAGGCAGTGCTATAAACTTCGAACTATTGTTCAGATGGGATCGGCTGCCATACCAAAACTCAAATTCTTGTTATACTCTCGCAACAATGTTGCTAACGAGAGTATTATAGTTTTGTTCACATAACGGTTGTTTGTAAGTCCTACAACTAAAAGAGTCAGATATAGGGTTATATATACCAAAATGATCAGGGTGACGAGTAGAGTCGAAATCCTGATGTCTGTCTGTCCGTCCGTCCGTCTGTCCGTCCGTCCGTGGAAGCTGTAACTTGAGTAAAAATTGAGATATCATGATGAAACTTGGTACACGTATTTCTTGGCTCCATAAGAAGGTTAAGTTCGAAGATGGGCAAAATCGGCCCACTGCCACGCCCACAAAACGGCAAAAACCGAAAACCTATAAAGTATCATAACTGAGCCATAAATAAAGATATTAAAGTGGAATTTGGCACAAAGGATCGCATTAGGGAGGGGAATATGTGGACGTAATTTTTTTGGAAAAGTGGGCGTGGCCCCGCCCCCTACTAAGTTTTTTGTACATATCTCGGAAACTACTATAGCTATGTCAACCAAAGTCTACAGAGTCGTTTTCTTCAGGCATTTCCATATACAGTTCAAAAATGGAAGAAATCGGATAATAACCACGCCCACCTCCCATAAAAAGGTTATGTTCAAAATCACTAAAAGTGCGTTAACCGACTAACAAAAAACGTCAGGAACACTAAATTTTACGGAAGAAGTGGCAGAAGGAAGCTGCACCCAGGCTTTTTTAAAAATTGAAAATGGGCGTGGCGCCGCCCACTTATGGACCAAGAACCATATCTCAGGAACTACTATACCGATTTCAATGAAATTCGGTATATAATATTTTCTTAACACCCTGATGACATGCACGAAATATGGATGAAATCGGTTCGCAACCACGCCTTCTTCCAATATAAAGCTATTTTGAATTCCATCTGATGCCTTCTCTGTATAATACGAGTATAAACATTAGGAACCAATGATGATAGCGGAATAAAACTTTACAAAAATACGGTATTTGAAAAATATGTAAATGACGTATTATGAAATCTCGATTATCACTTTACCATGCGAGAGTATAAAATGTTCGGTGACACCCGAACTTAGCCCTTCCTTACTTGTTTAGAACTGTTTTTGATTTGTGAAGCGTATTACAGCTTCGGTGCAGCGCCGGTTAACGTTTTTCATGTTTTTGTTTTTTTTTTTTTTTTGATTGCATTATGTCTTGTAATTCGCGTGCTTACTATGCCACAATAGCCTGTCAAAATCTTTGACACAAAGTCATCAAGCCGCAGGCAATGCTTGTACCAGAGTTGATAGCGCCGAGTAAGAAGTGCCACGAGTCGGCGAAAAAGTGCAGTGGCGCACATGATTGAGTATTTTACGCGCTGTCAACTTGCAACAGTGTTGCAAATTACGGCATATGAAATTATAATATTTCAATTTTGCCTTTTATTGTGTGTTGTTGCATGTGTAAGTAAGACAAATATGGTAGGACGGGGAGGGGAAACTAATTGCTTGCATATATTTGTCAGCCTCGCGTGCAAATTGAAACATCAAAACAGCAATTACATGCACATTACACATTACATGCTGGTTACATGCCCATACCACCATATATAGATACATATGTATGGTATGTGTGTATGTATGTGTATCAATATAAGTAAAAAAGCAACGTGTGGCACCTCAGCGCGTGTTAATTAATGTTATGGTTAAGTTAATGATGCCGTGTGACCGCTTACGCTTATATTATTATATTTAATTTCTTTGGTTGTTGTCTTGGGTGGGGTTAGTATGTTAGTTATAACGGACACTCTCTGAGTCTCTGTTGGAAAATGTAATTAAATGTAATATGTATTTTAATTATAAATTCACTATCGAATGAAGTTGTTTTTTGGTTTCTAATTACTTTTAATTATTTTAGAAATAATTTTTGTGCCTTAAAGCTTTTGTATCAGAATGATGTTACAAAGAGGCCAGATACTTATAAAACAAGAAAACCCGTTGATTTCAAAGTAATCCCCAGCAGATTTAATACACTTATGCCAAAGATCTTTCCAGACCTCGAAACACTTTCCATAACCACTTTTTTGGATGGCCTTCATCTCCTTCAGCGAATTTTGTTTTATCTCTTCGATCGACTGAAAACGAGCTCCACAGTGCGGCAATTTCAGTTTGGTGAACAAGAACAAATCACACGCGGCAAATCTGGTGAATACGGTGGTTGATGGATAGTATTCTTTGCATTTTTGGCTTTAAATTCGGTCACAATCGTGGCTCGATGCGATGGTGCATTATCATTGTGTAAAATCCGTGAATTGTTCTTCAACAATTCCGCCCGTTTTCGACGGATGTTCTCACGCAAACGCCTCAATGCGGCCAAATAGAACATCTTATTGACCATTTGGCCCAAATTCATTGGAACAAATTCATGATGCATCAAACCACGAATATCGAAAAAGCAATGAGCATTACGCTGATTTTTGAGTGGCTTTGGCGTGTTTTTTTTTTTGGTTTGGGCTCGTTTTTTCACTCCATTCCGTTAATTGTGGACTTGTTTGCATGTGAAACTCATAAACTCATGTCTCTTCGACAGTTATATCGTTTTCCATGAATGCGGCATTGGAATTCGCACCATCAAGCATGACCAAAGAGACCTGTTTACGGTACTCCTTTTGTAAGAAGTTCAGCTTTATCGGGACGTATCGAGCAAGAACGCATTTCATAACCAAAACATTCACCAAAATCATTCGAACGGGCTCTCAAGAAATATCGTGCTCTCTTGCCGCCGTTCTAACACTTGCCTGCCGGTTTTAAGCACCATGTCCTTCACTTTTTTGCCTTTCTCATTAGTTGAAGAGGTCGAAGGTTCAGAACGAAGCATGTCTTAAACGATGGCTTTGTACCACTCGTAGGCTTCTGTTTTTGATAAAACTAAATCACCGTTAGTCCTTTCCAACATTCGCAATGATTTCCCATAGGAAATGTGATGACAAATACAAAATTGAGGCAAATTCTTTGTTCGATAATTTTATCAGTTGTAAAAGCCGCAACTAAAATGAAAAACTAAGTTCTTTCTAGACACAAAGACCTACTGGTCCTTAGTAATAGCAGATGGAGGTTCAGATTTAGTAGAGTTGCCGACATTAATGCTTTTTGCGAAGTTTAATACAGACTTGATAACTGATTTTGATACATCAGCAAATCCCTTGAACTGTGAAGCTCCTAGACCTCCAAGTCGATAAGCTTGGACAGAATCACAGGAGATGTTCCACCCTCTCTATCATACCTACGTCCACGAACTTACACATGTATCGTCGTTAGTTGTGCCCATCAGGCTCCCATGTGATGTCAGTAGGTTGTGATCTGACATTACTAACAACAAACGTCCTGCAACCCTTTCGAGTTTGTGTTGAAATCTTATGTGTTTTCCTTCCGCTCCTTTGCAGAGGATCTTGGCAATCCTGCATGTCCTTAAGGCATTCCAACTCACCCTTATACTTCTGTCAGAGCGTCAGGAAATTTTATGGTGTATCGTTTTTAGTGCCTTCCGCGTTTCCTGTGCGTGTTCGATAGCTTGTTGAATAGCATTTTTTCAATTTCATCAGCTATTTTGTTTCCGGAATTGCTTTGAGGCCTTAACCCAGTTAATATGTAGCCGCTTAATACATTTGCTATCTCCTTGCTTCTAAGGATATGCACTGACGTAGTGCGTTGTGATATTATTGTTTTAATTGCTGCTTGGCTATCGACGTATTTCTTCTTTAAGTTCCTGCGTTGTTAGTTATCTTTTAACAGTACTGCGGTATTCCAGAAGCTTGAAACGTTGTCTAAAATACAGATCCGAGCAATAGACTCCGGCACTCACTCAATTAGCCGTTTTTGAATCATCTGTATAGAACTTGTAAGTTCCGCTGATTCTCGTGTGACATGAAACTTTCTCTCCCAGTGTTTTCCATTGCATTTCCGATTGGTGGTAAGTTGTACAACCTTTCTAGATATGCCGTTGGGATGATTCTTACCATTACGCATAGAACAGCGAGCATCCGTATTGACCGCAATCACAAACTTTGATTGATTGTTTTAAAGCAAGAATTATTATAATATTATGTTAGGTTAAACTGATAGGCAAATAAGTCACACATACTTGTAGATCAGTTTGGTCCTTTGCGATGGAGTTCAAGTCCAATAAGAGTAGTTATCGGATGCCTGCGCTTGGTGCGAATTTATTACACTCTGCAGCCCCACTACTGATATCTCTTTCAGTGTATCATACTGTGAGGACACCGGATGCTTATAGCGTAGTCTTGCCAATGCGGGACAAGTGCTCAAGAGATGCTGCATTGTTTCTCTAGGGCCCAGCTCTAGACATTTCCTGCAGTCTTCTCGATCTGTCAGCCCTATCCTGCGGGCGTGTCGCGCCACCAGAAAGTGACAAATTAGTATTTCCATTATGTTCCTACAGTCTCTTCTATCGAGTGCCAATATAAATTTTGTGTACTTCCGATCTACCGTTTTGCAGATGACTTTTGCAGTTTTGCACCCAGGTAGCTCGTTCCATTCGTCACGTGAGATGGTTCGGAAAGTGAAGAAGCGACGAAATGCCAATCAAATGGCTAAATCTGACCGCAGCATCCGACGCATATTGAAAAATGAGCTCGAGGTCAAGCCTTACAAGAATCTAAGTCATCGGTTGACCACAAGGAGGCAGCACCCGCCACAAATAATGGTTTGGCCCGGTGTCACCGCAGATAGGCGTTCTCCAATTGTTTTCATCGAGCCTGGCGTCAAAGTAATTGCGACATATTATCGGGAAAGTGTTCTGGAGGCTGCTTTGAAGCCGTGGGCAAACAAACATTTCAGTAGCAAACTATGGACGTTTCAACAAGACTCAGCAGATTCTCACAAAGCGCGAGTGAACCCAGAATGGCTGAAAAATAACGTTCCGAACTTACGACCACACAATGGCTCTCGAATTCACCAGATGCGAATCCAGTGGATTATTCTCTCTGGGCCATTTTGAAGAGCAAGGTCCGAAGTGAAAAATACACCAGTCTCGAGACGCTGAAGAAAGCCATTGTCCGTGAGTGGGCCTAAATACCGGCAAGTCACATTCGGGCAGCTTGCGATTCGTGTTTTGACCGTCTCAAGGCCATAGTTAAGGCAAAAGGTGGTCATATCGAGCAAAAGGGAAATGGTCCTGAATTTATGATTACTTTCACAAATTTTTATACTCTCGCAACAATGTTGCTAAGGAGAGTATTATAGTTTTGTTCACATAACGGTTGCTTGTAATTCCTAAAACTAAAAGAGTCAGATATAGGGTTATATATACCAAAGTGATCAGGGTGACGAGTAGAGTCGAAATCCGGATGTCTGTTTGTCCGTCCGTCTGTCTGTCCGTCCGTACAAGCTGTAACTTGAGTAAAAATTGAGATATCATAATGAAACTTAGTACACGTATTTCTTTGCTCCATAAGAAGGTTAAGTTCGAAGATGGGCAAAATCGGCCCTCTGCCACGCCCACAAAATGGCGGAAACCGAAAACCTATAAAGTGTCATAACTAAGCCATAAATAAAGATATTAAAGTGAAATTTGGCACAAAGGATCGCATTAGGGAGGAGCATATTTGGACGTAATTTTGCTGGAAAAGTGGGCGTGGCCCCGCCCCCTACTAAGTTTTTTGTACATATCTCGGAAACTACTATAGCTATGTTAACCAAACTCTACAGAGTCGTTTACTTCAGGCATTTCCATATACAGTTCAAAAATGGAAGAAATCGGATGATAACCACGCCCACTTCCCATACAAAGGTTATGTTGAAAATCACTAAAAGTGCGTTAACGGACTAACAAAAAACGTCAGAAACACTAAATTTTACGGAAGAAATGGCAAAAGGAAGCTGCAAGCAGGCTTTTTTTAAAAATTGAAAATGGGCGTGGCGTCGCCCACTTATGAACCAAAAACCATATCTCGGGAACTATTAGACCGATTTCAATGAAATTCGGTACATAACATTTTCTTAACACCCTGATGACATATACGAAATATGGGTGAAATCGGTTCACAACCACGCCTTCTTCCAATCTACATAACGCTATTTTGAATTCCATCTGATGCGTTCTCTGTATAATATACATATATATTAGGAACCAATGATGATAGCGGAATAAAACTTTACACAAATACGGTATTTGAAAAATATGTAAATGACTGATAATGAAATCTCGATTATCACTTTATCGTGCGAGAGTATAAAATGTTCGGTGACACCCGAACTTAGCCCTTCCTTACTTGTTTACTTTAAAATAAATAAAAATAAATTTCCAAACCGAATTTATGGCTTTTTTAATTGGCAAGTGCCGGACCCTGTAATATCAACCACTCATATTGAAAATAGTATTGGGTTTTGGTTATCAAATGGTTATATATTGGGTATATCTGACAGTGGAAGCTGAAAATCGTTTGTTACATATATATGTTATGATGTAGTGAATTGTAAGCAATAAAAAACTAATTTTCGATTTTTTTGATGAATCATTGTTACGCATTTTAGGTGACGAAATATCATTTCTTATACATAATTGTATATATTTTGTTATAATAAAATATTTTCTTCTCTCTTTGTAGATTTTTGCTTAACATCAACAACTCCGCGCCGTTAACCATCACTTTTTCGCAGCAGGTCGTGCGTAAACTTTACTTCAATCAAACAAGTGAGTAGCACAATTAGGTACATACGGTTAGTTTGCCAGCAAGTTAAGTTACTCATACGCCACGGCGTTCATTTGCACACAAATTTGGTTTCCTTTAATTTTCATGCCTTGCTGCCAAACTACCGTTAATTTCACATTTCACATTACAAATTACACATATTCTCTGCATTTTCCACCATTCGCAACTGCAACTCCGCATTCATGTATTTTCATCACTTTGACGTGCCCATTTGCATTAATCTTTGCCTGGCAATGCTCGTCTCCTCCGGTTTATCATGCATTCAACGCTTCACTTTGACTTCCGTCGGCAGTAAATTTATCGCGTTCACTGAAATCGGATCAGCGCACGGTGGTGCTGCCCTGTGCATTGCGTGGCCACTACGATGTTTTCGTGCAGGCCCGTCAGCGCGGCTCCATCAAAATCGAGGCGCATGCAGCACATCCGCAGTCCGGCTGGCCGCTGCTCAATCGCACGCATCACATACGCATACGCACGCAGAATCTGGTGCGCAATCGTCAGATGATAGTCAAGTGGGACAAGAGGTGAGTGCAACACACTAGCTACCATACTTATTTACATAGGCAACGCTTTAACTGTAAAATATGCATTGATCACTGATTGACTTTCTTCGTTCGGCTGGGCGCGCTCGCATTGCGTTGCAGTAAATTTGATTTCCATGCGGTGCATTACTGTCTGGTGGTGAACACACAGCGCCGCCAATTGAATTTCTGCAATGCCGTCAATGACTACTTCTCGGCTGCGACGGCGCGTGAAACTGTTGCTGCGCCTGCCAACTGCTATCCCGGTTCGTTGGTGGACCAAATATGGTTAAGACCACCGGAGCGTGCTAAGAAAATTGGTGAGTTACCGCACAACGTTGCGGTTGCTTCTAATTGCATTGCGGACATATCTCATAAACCATATACTCGTATATATATTTTTCACTGCCGCCAGATGTACGCAACGTCAACATTATCTGTACGGGCGCTCACACGCAACAGCTGCTGCGCGGTGTGCTACCGAATCTTACCTATTACTTGGATATATTTGGCGTTCACACACGCCGCCAAAATCTCACCTTTCACATTGCCTCGACACAAGTGGATTATAATCGGACGCATCCGGTTGCGCTGAGCGACAATATGCTAACCATGCGGAAAATATCGGGGCTAAATGGTGTGCAGGTCTTCAGTTTTAAGGTAAGTGAGAGTCGCAAGGAAATTGATTTTTAAAGTAAGCGTAGGTTGGTCCTTGGGGCTCAATTACCGCTAGATGCGTCATTTTGTTACACTATCGTGAGACCTTTATATCTTGATATACTGCTTCACTGGTGTGTTCAACCCATTTGGTGCCCTCAATGAGGTTACTTATCTCCATTATGCCTGATAGAAATTCAAGGTTTGGTGTCTGCTGGATTCCAAGAGCTCGATGTATGGTTTGTGATAGAGCTGGGGTTTCACAGAAAAAAAGATCGGAAGTCGTGAGCTGCTTGAGCCATATGCCTTGCGTGAACTTCTACACATGACTCACAGTAGAATACAGTAGAACACCAGTAGAAAAGAAGACGTTTGTATCTACTTTAAGTGAACCTATGTATGCATTTAATAAGATCTCAGTTCTTATCTTGTCATAAGTTGTTCATATCTATTTCGCTATCATGATTTCCATATATTCTGAGCTATTTATTCAAATTGTGTATTGAGTTCCCTCTTGTTTGTTTCTAGTGGTCACGGTAGTATCTATATCTCGGTTTCATTTAGAGAAGCTCCTGAGTTAGCCAACTCGTCTGCTTTTTCGTTCCCAAAAATGTTCCTAAGACCGTGAACCAGTAGAGTTGACCTTCATTTCTTTAAAACGCTTATCTTTGGCGATGACAAGGCGAGTAGTATCGCCCGGCTGTCTTTGTAAATGGTCACCTTCTGTATTCGCCGCTAGTTGTTTAGTAGAGCCTACTGACCTTCCGCTTGGAAGATGCTAACTAAGCTTGGTATACGGAAGGTTAGAGCGACATATAATTTCTCGAAGTATACGCCCGTCCCTACACCACATTTTGGACAGTATACATTGAGGTAGTATCCTCCTCCTCTACTAAACTTCTTTTCATTCACGCCTAGAGAGTATTCCAACCTTGAAGTAACTATTGAAATGCAATTTTTTGAGAATATAGTCTAATTTAATTAGATCAGTTTCGAGCAGGCTCAGATTTTCGCTATGTCCACAACACTTTCTGTTTCAATCACCAATATCCTTGATTTTTATAGTAGCCATATAAGTTTTTCTACTAAGTGTCTAAGTTGGAAAATAAATACTTAGAAACTTAGTTCAGTTTAGTATCCATCTCGTCCCCTAGCTATTTTGCTGGGGGACAACGAAATTGTAGTACCACCGAGTGATGGAATATGAAATCGAGGTACTGCGCTTTTATACGGGTATATCATCGAATCCATATTGCTGGAGTTAACTCCGACAATTCTTTTCATAATCTCATTGATTGTGGAAGGAAACAGCACTGATACCATTAATACTATATAGTAGTATATATAGTACATATATATCGTCTAATCTATCCGTTGAATCGAAGTAGTATAACGAATTTAAGCGAATTTTCAAGCCGCAAAGTAAATCGCCATAGACATGAGTAGTGAGTAATGGCGTGATGCTAAGACCGGACAAAGCCGTGGATGTATGAACACCTTTCAATAAAGCTGCCGGAGCTCCTGGCGAGTCACTTACGAGAGTTGGGATGTAAAAGAGCTGCTGTTGTTGTTGATGTAGCGGCAGCAATCTGCCGAGTTGATAGTCCTTGGTCGAATAAATATTAGGGTCCGTTCCGACCCGACTGTTCAGCTGCTCATACTAGCTGATTCTATGCCAATCCCAATCCAAATATAGAGCAAAACCTTCTTGATCCTGTCAACTTAAGCGTGAACCCCGTTTGTGTCGGCTCACAATGATTCGAACGCGCCCATTTTCGCTTGATGTTGTCCTGAGCGACCTAGTTTTCACGACCAGTAGCCAGCCACTTCATAAATGGATTGATTTTGCTTTGAATGAACAGCGATCTTCAGTTGAAAATTGGAACCATCAAGTTTTGTCGTATGACACGCTTACATCGAGCTTCTTTCTGTGTCGAACCTTATTTAAATTGTTCTGAAGGGACTTTTCTGCAATGTTTAGCTTCGGTGGAATCGAAGCATTTGGATACGGCGAACTCGATAGCGATATTTTCGACCGTTGGCCTTCTAGAGCATGATGCAGGTTTGACTTAAAGATTTCAGGAAATGAATCGACTCAAGCGAAATTTCATGTCATTGGCTATTGAGGTATCAGGAACATAAGCACTATTCACCTTCCCATCCGCATGCCTTCCGTTTTACCCTTTATCGAAGAAACACTGTAATATACAAAGTATATGGCTATTTTCTGGTGTCCACCTTTAACGAGAGCTCAAGCAATACTGAGTCAGGCAATCACAAAACTGTTTGAAAAATTTCTTTAGTACAAAGTCTAATCTTTCTAACGTCATATAGCGTAACCTGATTGTACATATAGAACGCGAGGTAGAGATTCCTAAGTTCATATATTGCCAAAAGCAAGAAAAGCGTCTCTTTTTATTAACCTTGTCTGCCATATTTGAACTGTGGTATCTCAAAATAAATTCCTTTTCTCGTTATGATCAATTTGAATATTTAAAAATAGTTTTTATCAAACACTTTACAAACAAAGTTTGTGATTTATTCAATTCGCAGGTTCCTGGAAGAGAAACCATACTGCCAACAACAGCGCTGCAGCTGCGCTATCTCATTGTGCCGTGCGGCGGTAGCGAAATCGATATAAAAATTTTGCGCAATCGCACGCTTATGGGGAATGCGACCGGTATATATAGGCCCACTTACATACGTTTATCAGAGGTGCACAAGGGTCAGCGTTACATAGCGCGTTTCACGCCCAGCAACGAAGACGAGACGCTGCGCGCACACAAAGTGGGAGTAAGTAGCCACAGATTTGTATTGAACTAATGTCTTAGATATTCTAACGCGCACCAAACAGCTGGCTGTCACGACAACCGGCATCTTTCAGCACCTGCCAGAGCTGCCGGCTGATATAACAGTTTTCGATGTGAGCACACGCTGCTCCTTAGCCACCATTGCATGGTACAGTTCGCCGGACAGTCGAACAATAAGGTGTGTATACCAGCGACTAGACTTGATTAACCTTCCAACTCATGTTCCACGCTTCTAGTACTTTAACTAATACTTAAACGAACCGTATCTGTTTCTTTATTACATTTGCAACATCATCAACAACGAAAACCACATAATTGGAATGCGCATCTCAATCTATGCTGCGGTCTCGACTACGATATGCAACGTGCCACATGCCCCTTCGTGCTGCATGAATTTGAATTGCGGTTTCTGTGGCCTGTTTAAGCCATAATGCTTTGCGAAATACGTGTTTCTGTTGTTGTAACATCCGCATTGCGTTCGCTGTGTGTGGACCTTGGTGTGGGTCGGATCGTATCTGTTCGGCTTTGCGGATGCCTACAACCGTCGCTGCTGTGTTAATTGCACGTGTGTTTGTGGCGTTCAGGTACTGCATAATTGTGTTCAATTTGCCGCAGCGTAATCGGAGCTCCATCGATTACACGAACTACTGCCTCGACTTTGGAAGGCGCGTGGTGCAGCATCCGCTATTTCAATCCATTAAATGCGTCGAACGTTCAAAGAGGTGAGTTTTTTCCACATTTTATGTGTACTTGTAGATAATTTTCGAAAGTAAGCTAACACCACTTGGAACACAATTATAAATAAAAGAATCACTTAAGCCCAAAAGGTGTTTCACTCATTAAGTCATAATTTTTGAAATTAACAGAGAAAAGTTTATGAATGCGCGAATTAGTACCTCAGTTTTTGAAATAACAAGGCATCAAGTTCTTGATTGGAAATCCTTTGTGTTTGACAAGATATATTCACGCAATTCGGCATGAATGTCCATACCAACGCTACAATCTCCAAAAAAAATTGTTCATAACGAACCCCTACAGTATATTCTTCTTCTTCTTTGGCACTACAACCGTGGATAGGCTTGGGCCGAAAAGACGAAACTTCGCCAGTTGCCTTTACCCTTTGCTAGGTCACGTCAGTTGTACATTCTAAGCGCAGGTAAGTCGCTATGCTCTATCACTTAATATTGGCTGCGTGGGTGCCCTTGCTTCTGTTGTCCACCCATGGGTCTCGAGTCGAAGAAGCTTTTCGTTGAAACATCAGCTTTCATACAAACGACATTGCCTAATCAGCGCATTGCTTGGATTTTTATGCGCTTAACTATATCCCTGACACTGTAGAGCTCATACAGTCCGTGATTCCATCTTCTTCGATACCCATCGCTCACGTAAACGGCTCCAAAGATCTTGCAGAGAACAGTTCTTTCAAATGCGCTAAGTGCTTTCTAATCTCGGTTCGGCATCGTTCATGTTTCAGTCTCGTAAAAAAAGGAGAGTAATAAGAGGCTTGTACAACGTACTTTTTGTTCGTCTCAATTGCTTACCGATCTCAAAATAGCACGTGTTTGTGAAATGTTTCCTTCCCTTCATCTCCAGGCTTGTTAGAGGAACGTATGCTGGTCTCGAGATATGCAAAGTCCTTAGCTTTTTTAACCTTATAGCTACCAATATTGACGTAGTTCTTCAGATGCGCGGAATCCTTTCTGTGTTAACCACGTATTTTGCCTTGTCCTCGTTCACCTCAAGATCAACTTTCTTCCCTTCTTTTTTCAGATTCGGGAAAGCGGCTTTGACGGCATTGTACTTCTAGAGTAGACAGCACCACTGCGGTGCAGATTAGCAGACCTGCCTTTTTTCAAGCATCTTATTGAAGAAGACGCACGGTATCGATCAACTTGAAAAGGACCATCCCAATTTTGACAGAGCTATTAATTGTGGCCAAGCGTAGACACCGCTTACGCGGTTATAGTCCAGTTAAAATAGCGCGCCAGTTGCTCCTCGTTTTTCGCTGTTTGGCGCCAATTGGAGATTCCAAGTGTAGCCTGGTCCTTCTCCATCTAGGTTTTCCAACGGAGAGGAGGTCCTCTGCTTCCTCTGCTTCCACCGGTGGGAACTGCGTTGAACACTCTCAGAGCTGGTGTGCTTTCCTTCATTCGGAGGACATGACCTATCCAGCGTAGCCTTTGTCTCTTATTTCGCTGAACTATGTCAATTTCGTCGAATACTTTTCATTGATAATGTGTTTTTACGTGGCGTGTCCCAAACCCAGCGTACAACAGGGAATGTTTTGCCTTCTCACTTTAGCTCGCTTTCAAACGGTTGTTTTTTTGCCACCCAGAGAACACTAGGTCTAAGACCGGAAGCAGTGAGCTGCTTGAGTCATATGTAAAAGAAACGTTACTGGTCATTCCCAAGTAAATGGCGCTCAGAGAGCTTACCTCACTTGCGTGAACTTCTACACATGGCTCCATCTTCCATCATCAACGTCATTCTACAGAACCGAGTTTCGCAAGTCTACTATTATTAAATACTTATGTATATAGCTAAAGACCGAAGACATTTTTCTAATCCGCAACTTAACTAACCATCCATATACATTTCATTACAGTTCGCCACTCGAAACGCACACCATATTCAATCTGACACCAGGTGAAACATACCTCATCTATGTAACGGCGAATCTCAACGAGGGCAGACCGCTGCCATACCAAACGCTGCGGATCACAATGGGTCGTCGTTGCAGCAAAGACCTACTCGATTCGCGAGAGCCCACCACCTACTACTGATTGGCCACCGAGGTTCCTCCGCTCCGTAACGTGAGCGACAATGGCGTGCAATTAACTAAGACACGGTTGCAATATGCATTTGCTAATGTCTACAACTACAACTATTTGTATTCAATTATGTGCAGCTTCTGGCCGGTTGAATTCACTTGTAAGTGAGCTTTAACGTATGCCAAATGAAAATCGCACAATTTCGCTTGTAAAATATATACAAATACACACCCGCCCGCATAAATAGTATATATAGTAAGTGAGTATAGGTTTATTTATAAATATATACCAGACAGCAGGTAATTGCCAGTTCAACAAGCTAAGCGCTAAAAGACGTAAGCCTCCGCCATTGAAATATTGCTAAATATATTATATGTACATGAATGTAGTTATTAATACGCAGAATAGTTAACGGTATGTGTTGCCTACATTTAGGCGTGTGGTATAACTAGTGGGAAAATATATGAATTCTAGTATGATTTTTTTTTGCGCTTATCACCGCAATAGCTCAACCTGCCGCCGAAATATATATAGATCTGCTTCTGTTTATAGATTATTTTTTGAGATAACGGTAACAATTACTACAATACTGCAGAATGTCACCCAAATGCGGTCAGTCTATTATCTACTGTGTGATATTCGAGATATCCAATAAGCAAAAGTATATTTTGCAGAAAATTTTGCATATCCCTTTATTCAAAGTATACCATCAGGCGCCTTCCATAAGATCTGCATTTGAGCTTTTTGAATACAAGGATTAATCCTGTATTTTTTGAGATATCGAGCTGAAATTTTGCACACGCTTTTTTCTCCACAAGTGGCTCCTGATTTGTTAGAATCGTTTTTATCGGACCACTATAGCATATAGCTTCCATACAAACAGAACCAATGGCATACAAGTTTTGTATGGAAAACTTTATCATTTCTTAAAATATCTTCACGAAATTTGGAATGAATTGTTTTCTATGGCTATGATGTGGTTTACGAAGAAATTATGCAGATCGGTTTATTATAACATATAGCTGTCATACAAAGTAACCGATCAAAATCTATTGCTAGTATGGAAAACTTTTTTATTTGAAGAGGTATCTTGACCAGATTTGACACAGCTTATTTTCTAAGATAACAGCACAATTTACTTAGAAATTGTTCAGATCAGACTACTATAGCTTATAGCTGCCATACAAAGTGACCCATCAAAATCAATTGCTAGTATGGAAAACTTTTTTATTTGTTAAGATATCTTCACGAAATTTTGCTTGGATTATTTTCCCAGCTAAGGGTACGATATCTGCAGAAATTGTTCATATCGGACTATTATAGCATATAGCTGCCATACAAACTAACCGATCAAAACGAATTGCTTGTATAGAAAACATTTTCATTTGAAGAGTTATCATGTCCAAATTTGACACAGCTTATTGTCCATGACAACGATACAACCCCTGAAGCAATTGTTCAGATCGGACCACCATAACATATATCATAGCTATATATAGCTGTCATACAAACGGATATTTCAAAATCAAGTTCTTGTATGAAAACGTTTTCATTTGTGAAGGGCTCCACTATAGCTTCACTTTTTTCTTTTTAAGCTCTCTTAGGATTCCAAATATTGGCATACATACATACTAGATTTTCCCACTGGGTACCCACTCGAAATAGCCGCTAAGTTATATAAAATATAATGTAATATTTCAACTAGTTTAGCTTTAGCTATTAGTTAGCTTATTAGTAAAAGAGAATCGCAAGTCCACTGCGGTACCGCGTACCGTACCACTTTGCAATCCTAAGTTCAAATTTGTTTTGTAAGCCTTAGCTTGGTAAGCAGCATAGTTTTAGTGCAGGCCTTTGCTATACTACTTCCTAAGCTTGTAGTGTTAGCTACTTATTGTGATGTGTTAAGTTTAGCTCTTTATAATGTTGTTGTAATATTGTAACTTTGTTAAGCGTATTTTATATTTGTGTGTGTTATGTTGCGCTGCTGAATGTTTAAGTTCATTTTTTACGTAATTAAACTTAGCTGAAACGTAATTAAGTAATTTAAGCTTAAAACGATAAAATTTTCAATGAGAAAATGAAAAAAAAAAATTTTTAAAAAAATTTAAAAAATATTTTATAAATATTTAAACATGATTTTATTTTTTAATATTTTTTATCCAAAAAAAATTTAAAAATTCAAAAACTTAAAATTTATTTTTTAATATTTTTTTATCCAAAAAAAAAATTTAAAAATTCAAAAATCTAAAATTTATTTTTTAATATTTTTAATACATATTTTTTAACTTAAAAATTAGAAAAAAAATCAAAACAAAGTTTAACTCGAAAAAATAAAAAAAAACAATATTATGGAAATAATAAAAAAATTATGGAAATAAAACAACAAAAAATTTAAAAAAAAATTTAAAAAAAATCCATAAACCGCAATGCATTCGTACGCCATACAAATAAACTGAAATCCTCTCGATGCACACATTGACAATAACTTGTTCATATATTTGCTAAAATTTACACATACTAGTATGTCCGAAAAAAACTTAAATATATATATATGCATAGAGCATAGCAATATGTACATACATACGTAAGTAAATTTTATTTCCATAATCCAATCAGCTTTCGTATGAATAACTGTGTATTTACCAGCATTTACCCAACCGCCGAAGTCATTCGGTTCTATGCTGAAACTGCCAAACAACAAATAAAAATAAAACAAAAAAAAAAGATTACTATACTATTCATACAAACATATAAAAACGTAAAGAGTCTATAGCGTATTTGTGGAACGTAACAATTCAGTTGAAGTTTGATCGCATTATCGCAATTTTCCTGTGCCCGTCCTCTCGCCAATGCTAAATAATTAAAATAATAATCAATCAATTACAAGCGACACTTGGGCGTTTCTATGCAATAATAAAAATAAAACGATTTAAACGACGAATTGTTGTTTTATTTGTGGATGGCGCTTGGGAGCTTTACAGAATTCGCTTAATTTTGAAAAAAATGTTATTACCTTGATAACGTAGGTTTCTCTAAGAAAACCCCCGAAAAAGTTATCCGACTGTGAGGCAGATTTTTTGCTTAAACTATCTCAAATCCAAAAAAGCAAAAATTGTCAGAGTTTTCTCTTATATTTCGGTATATGCGAACAAGAACAAATAACGGGTTTTTCCAATAAGAGCATTATAAAACAAAAACGGTTACCCATATCAATGAAAATCTTTGATCTTGTAAGAATGTAGGATTTGTCTCACTGGTACGGGAACAATTGTTGGTCTGACAGCACGATTATGATGACGATAAATTGGACGTAGCGCTGTTAAAGTTGAAACCACTAATTTCGACTCGTTGTCGGATCGCATATCTTTCCATGATGAATCGGCGAACCTTACTGATGAGAAATGTCAAAAGAGCGGGAAAAAATATGGCGTCGTTTGCTGTCCCTATCGTTCTACTTTTGTAGCGTCCCCATTGAAAACCCCGTTATCAATCATCGAAATCGCTTTATTGTTCTCCAAAATATACTCCATTAAGATCTATACACTTTCGCAAGCGTTTCAACTGATTGTCGAAGTACTTTTGCCACTCTGATTGAGGTATCTCCAAAACATATATTTGGAATGCATTAACCGCTTCTTCAGGTTTTTCGACAAGGTTAACGTTGTTCCTTAGTTTTCCTTTAACGTACGGGAATAAAAAGCAATCGTTCGGTGCCAAGTCAGAACTACATAGCGGATGATTCATAAAATTGAAGTTTACAATGCACAAAATTGCAGTTGTTTTAATCGATGTGTGAAGGTGATTCGTCTTCGGCGGTTGTTTTTCCTGATTTCTTGAAAGACAAGTGGCAAATAAATGATTGTGTGGCACTCTTACTCTTCCGCGTTGTTCTAGTAGTATGGTTTTTACGGTCAATTGTCCATGTAATATACAATGTATGCTGAGCCCACTAATGCCCATAGTTATCTCAATCCCAAATAAGGTCATATGATGATCTTGCAATATCAGTTTGCGCACAGCATCAATAGTTTTCTGAACAACTAGTGATTTTGGACGACCTTCACAAAAATCGTTTTGGACTACAACCTCGTTTGAATACACAATACCGTCGACGCACTGTTGCTGAGTTAATCCAGCTGGATGGCAGACAACTCATCAAGTCAGGAAACATCATAAGAAGGATAAATATACCATATACGTCATTAACTTGGAGACTATTAAGGCAATAATTCTAAATCCCATTTCGTCAGAGAAAGTCTTTAGATGCAGGCAGGCAGTAGATGTAAGGGCTGCTTATATAGTGGGTACCAAGCCATAATGGCGTTTCAGCAAACTAAATATCTAATGAGATTGCCAAAAGTGTCATCCGATTGGCTACCGAACAAGTTGAGAAAATACACAAGTCGCTAAAAACAATACGCAATGAAATTTCCGAAAGGACTAACAGATGGTTCAAAGTGGAATGAAGTTCCGTATCACGTCCAAGAGCCCTGAAGAAAACCAAGCATGCTTTTTAGTCGTATGGTCTCTAAAGGACTGCCTAAAGACAGGACACAACTTAATGTCATCATGTGCGAGCCGGATGGGCATAAGTACCGACAATGCATGCAGAAAGTGCAAGAAAATGCGTCTGTCCAGCCATATCGAGAGTTTATCTAGATATCTAGAAGTTTCGCAGCTTAAGGGACTAGATGAACAATGAAAATTAGAAATAAAGTCGCTCTCATAGTTCGCAAATACAGTTGACATCTTATGTGACGAATGCTTGAGCTCAAATTAAACTAAGCCTCCATCCGGAGTATTACTCAAGAGCGGTAAGCTCATCTTTAGCGTGCCGATCAGTATAACCAACCTACAGGGATTGTCCGGAAAGTAATAGGACTGAGTCAATTTAAATAAATTTATTGAACCAATCTTTAAAAACTTTCAAAATAGAATCCTTCTGCGTTGATGCAACGCTGCCAGCGCGATTTCCAAGCTTTGGAGGCGTCACGGAAAGCATTCTCCGGAATAGCCTTGAGAGCACAGGTGCATGCTGCTTGGATCCCCTCTGTCGTCTCTCTGGGATGTAGGACGGCTGTGGAAACGTTGGGATGCTGGCCTTGGTTAGCTAGCTGTTCACAAGAAAGGCGGTGGGCGTTGCCGTGGTGCAACTTTCAATCGGCTGCGATGTCTTGTCGGACCCAATTGGCTCTTCATTTGAGCCTCTTGAGAACTTCCAAGTAAAACTTGGCGATGACGGTTTGTCCAGGAGGAACAAAATTCATGGGGGACGATCCCTTTGATGTTTAAAAAGACAATGAGCTCGTTTTTACTTTGGATTTGCTCATTCTTCCGGTCAGCGACCTCTTTCCGGCCTTCCGAAAAGGCTTGGTGCCACCGGAACCCACCACTTCTTGCTAAAGCAACATCTGGGTTAGTCTGCTTGATCATATCAAACATCTCTGTAGCAGATTTACCGAGTTTCACACAGAATTTAATCGCGTATCTCTGCTCTAACGAACGCTGCATTTCGGCGCGCGAAAATGTTTGTTCTGACTCTCCAGGTGCTCAGAGACAACTGACCAGCCGCTCGTTCGTTAGCTATCCAATAGCAAATCCATCCATTAGCAAATCCAGTCGGTGCGCGCACGTTTCGAAGTACAGTCGCGGCGGAAGAAAATTAGTCTTATTACTTTCCGGACAAACCCTGTATGTAATCTATACTATACTACACTTCGTTCGCGAAAGGCGCTAAATTCGTTTGAAAACTTTACTTCCAAATAACAATGTTTCTGTAAAGTGATGAGGGAACCAGATCTATAAGAGTCCAGATTTCTCAACCGCCTAGATTATTTGATTTTTGTAATTTTTGTTAAACGGCTGATAGGCTTAAGAAATAGTTGCTAGGAAAGAAAATTGTTTTGGGATGATATCAGAAAGGAGTTTTGGTGACTAGTTAGGATCTTATATGAAAATCTAGTGGAACCACTTTGGAATTTTTATTCAATGGAGTGATATGAACAGAATTTATATTACATACTGACACTACCTTCATATACTACTTCGTAAAAGTCTCAGTTTGGTAAAAACTTTCCGATATGAAGTTATAAAATAACAATCCATCTCTGACAGTTTGACTTCATTGAAAATACTCACAATTTGAATAATTTTCATTTCGAGACTTATAAAAATATGATTCTTGAAAAATTACAAACGAAATTGTAGCACCAATTCACTACCAACAAACCAACACTGCTTTTATTTTGATATTTACACGAACAAGTAAAGTGTTAGTACGAACGGGAAATCCATTTTAATTATTGATTTTAATTTTTCGACGGATATAGTTTCCAATTAAAATGCAATTCTTTACCTGTGCCAATGAATACATGTCAAAATTTTCCAAAAAACCAAAACTCGGAAATTACACGTTTCAAACCGACAACAAATGTTACCGTTAGCTGTCAATGATACACTACATGACCGACGCAATCGAACCGACCGCAACAACAGCGGTACGAGCAACGAACGTCGTCCTTTGCTGCTGCCAAGTTAAACGAAATTCCAATTACCATCAACTCATTTCGGTGCAAAACATTTTGTGATTAATTTCGCCAATTTTCGCCGAGCGCATCAAAACATGCAAATGTAACGGAACGAATCCCTGAAATTGCCGCAAATGGAAATGCTTTTTGGGTGGGTGATGGATGTCGGTTACACTAATTATTATTACGGTATTACATTTGTAGGTATTTATGACAGATATTTGTAAAATACTGTATATTGTATGATAGATTGGATGTAAACGATTCATGGTAGGCGTTAAAAAGGGGCAAATGGTAAGAGCAGTTACAATGTGTGAACGAAATTACGTGATTATTTGGCTCAAAAGCCATCAGCAAACGGCAGATTAATGCCACTAACATTGGCACGAGCTACCAAGATCCTTTAATATCCAGTCATCGACTTCACGCAGGGCTTTCAGACTCATGGTAGACTTGTTCTATATTATTAATGAAGCGTCCTCTTTCTTCATGTCTTCCAGTAAGTATTGGATGGTTGCGCTGCTTGGGAGCTTAGCCAGCACCTCGCTACGTTCTTCCTTAGTTTATTATAATAGTTTTTGCGTGGTCACTGGGTGGTTTTGGTTCAAGATCCAATGAGCTCTTCGTCCTCAGCAAGGTAAGCCTTTTTATAGGGAAGGGGTTCAACTGGTCATTACACGATCGGTGTACAGATCCCAGAAGCTGCCTGGAAGACAACAATGTATCTGTGGAAACATCTTAATTTTCCTTTCTAATATAATAATACCATCTTTGAGCGATCAAGGGTTAAACAACACGGAATAGAGATAATAAAGATTTGTAAAGGCACCAAAACCCTTGTCGGCTGATTGGATTACAGACGTTATTTTTATGAGATCACAAAGAACTTTCAATAGTGAGCGAAGTGGGATCTCCAACTTGCAGATCAACCATCGAACTTAAACTAACTTGTAAGTATTTGGACACTCAGACTGGTCAAAGGTACCGTTATTGAAAATAAGAAGTTGAAATCCCATAGGAATTGACGATCAATGCAATTTCCAGCATCGGCGCTGCATATTTACTCTCGCCTATTCTAGGCGCCTATATTTAATTTCATTTGTACTCTACTAGGACAGGAGCTCGCGACCAACCATTAGGAACTTTCAACATCTACACGAGCGGATCTAAAATTGCTAATGGATTTGGCGCAGGTATTTACCAGAGTGAGTTTGTATACCTTAGAGGCATGCAGTCGCTTTCGCCAAGATCATCTGCAAAAGCGCTGAAGAAAAACACGCACATTTTCTCCTCACACGGCTTGGAAAAGACTGCAGGGCAGTTGTTGGTCTAGTCAGTGGCGACAACTTACTGGTTTCACATGCGAGTCATTATTAGGGATGACGCTGAAACTCATATTCAGTTCGGCCTTATATAGAACTCGTCTTAAGGGGATATTCTGGTTTAGAAATTTTTATAGTATAACCCTTCAAGAAAATGTCCCTAAGAGGATTTTTCGAAATTCAAATCATTTTCCGAGTTACAGCTCATTTTGTGACTCCGACTCCGACTGCGCGCGACTAGTTCTCAAACCTTAAACTCGTTTTTCTCATAACTACTTTTTTTAAGTTTAATTTTTTTCTTATATTATTTATGTTTTGTATTCTTAGAATGTCAATAAAAAGCATGTAAAAAAATGGATAATCAAAATAATTTTTGATTTTTTTTTTATCGCGTCAAAAGAATACCTAAAATTCGGGCTTCTGAACCAGAATACCCCCTTGAATATCGATTAATTTCGCAGTTCACGCGGCTGGATGAAGTATCAGAATCAGATATCTAGTCTCTTTTAAACTACGCAAAAAGCTTTGATGTCCGGCACGACGAAAACTTCAGCTCTTCTTAGAATGAACCTCCATCTGACATTAAAAAGGTCCTGTGGGTCTATATATGGCCTGACAGCTGGCCAGCATAACCTCAGCTAACTTATACCTTAACACATTTTAATTGATTTTGCAAGCTTATCCGCTTTTCCATAAACAATTAATATTGCGGGCGAGAAGACTGATTAAATATGCATGAAAATACCTGTAGATAAGCAAACAATTAGTAAGGCACATTCCTATATTAATCGCGATTATGTCAAAAATCACTGATAAATCTCCGCACTGCATTTGACAGTTATTGCGTCGAGAGTGACTGATAAAGTGACACAAGAGACTCTAAAGAGGCGACGTCATAAATTTATGTAGTAGCTAAGCATCTGTTTGGCTATTTATATTAATATTGCAAGAGTTTATTTCAGTCGACAACTACCGCTTGGCCATAACGGTGCTTTTAAACGGAGAAAATCAACATTCGAGTCGGAAAATGTTTGGTTTGTTAAATTTTCTTTTCTGTTGAATGTTCAAAAATAGTTTTGGAGACTCGATTATAATAGATTATGAGAAAATATTCGAAAAAAAGAAAAAAAACAAAACCTTTATATTGTTGTTATAAAGATTTACATATATAATATATGTATGTATAATCTAAAACCAAATAGCGATGAAAGAAAATCAAGTGATTTTTATTATTTTTTGGTGCGTGTTTACAAATCAAATTCCTTAAAATAGGAAGCGCAGTACTAAAAAAATAAAATATGTCATAAAAACAAGAAAATCTGTTCTGAACAAATTTTTCGAAGATAATTGTACTACCTTGAATCTAGTTTGTGACAAATTTCGTGAAGATGGCTTGCCCTTGATACACCGATCAAGACTCTATTAAACTATCCAACTCAGACACTTTATCTAGTCCCTTGAACAGTGAAGCTGTCCGGTTCTAAATAAGGCTCGAAAATTAGCTTAGAAAGTGTTCCAGCGTTTCTCCCATGCCAACTTCTCTGCACTTTCTGCTGCATCTTCGTTATTTATGTCCATCCGGCTCGCTTATGGTGCCTGTAAATTCTGACCTATCATTAAGCCAACAACCGTCCTTTAGTGTTCAAAGCATGTGTGTTTTTCTTCGGAACTTTTGCAAATTATCTTAGCGATCCTGTCCTTATGGCATTCCATCTTCACCTGATCAGTCTTTCTGCGTTTTCAGAAACTTCATTGTATATCGGCTTTAGTGACTTCCGTACTATCTATACAGGTTCGGTTGCCAGGTAGAACGCACTTTTAACAAACTCTCAGCTATTGGGCTTTCTAAATTTCTTTGTGGCCTAGAACGCATTATATATGCAGCCGCTACATCTGTTGGCTTCTTGCTTCTTAGGACATTCTTTGATGTGAGATTACAGGGCTTAACCGGAAAGTAATAGGACTGATCTACATCTGATGGCTTCTTGGACTTTCTTTGATGTGAGATTACAGGGTTTGTCCTGAAAGTAATAGAACCGATTTTCTTCCACCGCGACTGTACTTCGGAGCGTGCGCGCATCAACTGGATTCGGTAGTCGGCGTTCCTAGCTAACAGACGGGCGGCTGGTCAGTTGTCTCCGAGCACCTCGGGAGTCAGGACAAACATTCTCGCGCGAATGTATCTGCCGAAACTGCACGTTCGTTAGAGCAGAGGTGCGCGATTAAATTCTGTGCGAAACTCGGTAAATCTGCGAGAGAGACGTTAGATATGATCAAGTGGGCTTACCCAGATGTTGCTTTAGCAAGAAGTGGTGTGTTTCGGTGCCACCAGACCTTTTTGGAGGACCGGGAAGAGGTCGCTGATGAAGACCGTGATGGAAGACCTGCGACTTCGACAAACACTGACATAGTGTTCGCAAAGTTTTGAACTCAGACCGTCGACTAAGTATTCGTTTAATTGCTCAGATTTGAAATTTACCAAACTTGAAACGTTGAAGTTGTACAACGAAAACGCCCCGGCTCAGTTCGCGTTTCTTGTGAACAGCTACCTAACCAAGGTCGGCATCCCAACGCTTCCGCAATCGCCCTACAGCCCTGATGTGACCTCTCTGGATCTTTTTGTTTCGTTGCCTGAAAAGACAATGGCCGATGAAAGACAAGCATTATAAGACGACAGAGGGGATCCAAGCAGCATGCACTTGTATCGATTGGTTCAATAAATTTTTTTAAATCGACTCAGTTCTATTATTTTTCGGACAAACCCTATATTTCTTTAATTGCCGCCTGGCTATCGATTATATACTAATATCCTTAAGTTGTTTCCTGCGTTCTCAGATGCTTTTCTGAGAATTCCGCTTTGAAAATATTGCAGTATTCCGGAAGCTCTTTAAGTGTGACATAACACCTTCTCTCTCAAATAAAGCGTGTGGGTATGTGGCCAATTTCTCGTAGAGCAGAGAACAGCGTGTCGCTCTATTCGCGCCAAAGATTTCCTGTGTGAGATTTTGCTGACAGCGTTCCACTATACCAAAGCATCGCAATGTATGATTGGCTTGACTGCCGTTCTGAAAAATTTCAGAACGGACTAGTTCGCATATATGCGGACAGACATGGCTAAATCGACTCAGCTTGTCACGCCAATCATTTATATGCCATATACACGTTCACTTTATAGGATCTCCGGCATTTCCTTCTGAGTGCAAAAAACTTCGTAGCAAAACCTAATGCACCGATAAGTTTAAAAATATAATTTCTTGACCTGAATTTCGACCGGATCATAGTTGTCTAATTTTTTACTGGCGTAGACACCGCTTATGCGGTCAAAGCCGAGTTAACAACAGCATGGCAGTCGTTTCTTCTTTTGACAATATGGGATTTACAGATTACAAGCGAAGCCAGTCCTTCTCCGCCTAGTCTTTCCAACGGAGGTGAGGTCTCCTCTCTTCTGCTTCCCGCGGCAGCTGGAGTGTTTTCGCCCATTCCCACGTCATGGCCCAGCCAGCGTAGCCGCTGTCTTTTAATTCGCTGAACTATTTCAATGTCGTCAACAGAGCTCATCATTCCATCGAATGCGGTATTTGCCGCGGACAATACGCATAGAACCATAAATCCTCCGTAGAACCTTTCTCTCGAAAACGTTGTCATGATCCATGCCTCTGCATCATATGGCCAGACGGAGAAATTTCGTCCATTCAGGAGAAAGCAGAACTACGCAGTTTTCCAATTGCTAGACTAAAATATATGCGATCCTGCCTTGACAAAGGAAACCCCAACATTCTCAATTTCTATCCCTGGTCCAATTTTATTTAGTCTTTGCCTCAAAGAGTTTGTGAAGTACTGTAAAAATTTAAGTAATATCCTCTTACAAATTTGTTATTTAACTCTTTCCATATTTACGAAATGACAATTCCCACAAAACCGGAAGACTTAGCCTCGTAGTAGACCGATTTCTGGTTCACACGTTACAAAATATGGCTTGCTTGTTTGAAAATCGAAAATTCATTGAAAACGCCGTACGCCACGTCCAAAGTACGCTAAACGTAAGCGGAGCGCAGGGATTTGCTAGTGATGACGAAGTGGTGGTGGAGGATGGCTTTAGCAACAACAGCGCAGAAAATAACACTAAAATATTCATCTCGGGGTCATATATTGGCATATTCAAGGAGGATCTGATCACGGTGACCGCCATCGAACGTATTACGCTCACAACCGTTATGTCATTATTGCTGATTATTTCGGTATGCGGCAACATCTGCTCGTTGCGTGCGAACATGCGACGACAACTCCGGCCGTTCTTTCGTGCTTGCCTCATATCGCTGGCGATTAGCGATTTGATTAACACCACCTTCCTCACAACGGCCTATTTGAGTCAAATATTACAGGAATATTCGCAGGTCTGGGTAAGTCAGTTTTGTGAGTCATACGTCTATATGGATTATATTATAAGATTTGTTAGCGCTAGAAATAAAAATGTTGCTCTTTAAATTCACTCGATTTTCAGATACTCGGACGCGGCATGTGCCACGTGGTGCCATCCATCACCACTGCCGCGATTTTGGTGAGCTCAATAACGCTTGTCGGCATAGCAATGGATCGTTATTTTGCCGTTATGCGTGCGGTAATTAGTTTTTGGAATCCGGGTGTCATTTTCTGTGTGCTCAGCATGCTCGCCTTATGGGCAGCGGCCATTGGCACATCGTGGCCGGTGTTTGGTGTCTATGAATTATACCCCGTTTACATACTAACGCGGCAATGGATTGCTATACCCAACACGAACAGCTCCACAATTGCCAGTGCCGGCTCGGCTACTGTAACAACAGCAACAACTGCAACGGAATCTCGCACAACTATGCCCACTTTATATGAAACCTCTGCCGAAACAGTAACAAAAAGCCCTTGGGAACAACAGACGGCCAACAACAATCAGTCTTATGCCATGCTGATGACGTCTGAGCTGGTGATGATGTGCATATCCAATAAGGTAGGTATGTGTTTGCTTTACAAGCGTTTCCATTTTCGTGAATGTGTACCAAAGGTACCATAAGTGCGTGTGTGTGTCGTTGGGTTGTGTGAAATGTGACTGCTGACGCTGGCGTGCACCCAAAATTCGCATTTATCTTTGTTGCTCATTGCTGGCGCTCACGCTAACACACCTGTATGAGCACATATGTTGGTAGCTATGTACCCACAACTGTCATTCTGCTGGCGAATTCGATTGACTGCTCTAATTAGTGCCACAGACGACACTAAAACGCAATATTTTTTGAAATTGACCGATAATAGCCAAACTGTCAAGGTATTTAGCATTGTTCTGTCAACTTTCAATTTTCCCTGAAGTTATCTCACTGCTGACAGAAACAATATTAGTTGTTATCAATATTAGTTAGGCGAGTATATGATAAATAAGTAAGGAAGCGCTAAGTTCGGGTGTATCCGAAGATTTTATACACTTACAAGGGTTTGCTAAACACGAATCGACTAACAAAGCACGTCCAGGGTTAAATCAGGGGAAATATCAAATTCATCAACAATATATAAGGAGTAAAGTCAACATCCTTATACATATAAGTTAAGGCGGGGTTATGTCAAGCCACTTTCCTCTTTCCTTTAATCCGACTTTATCAGTTTTAACACAAATACTCTGCTTTCTCCAGATTGGTAGTGCACGAGGGTACGACGAAATATCTCCTGCCATCAAACGAACAGTCGCCGCACTTGCGACTTGGCTTTCACGTCACTGTTGACAGAATCCAATGTGGTTTAACGTGGGTATCTGCCTAAGGAGGCTCAAATCCATGGTGTTTTCTATTACTAGAAACACACAGATCAAAACAACGCGTTGATCAGCGCCCCAAAGCCTAAGTGTGTGAACCCACACTGCACTCTGGAAGAATCAAGGCATGAGTGGCGCCACACACACATACACTTTGGTTCCAATTGGTAGGGTGAAAACCAAAGGAAGCACCCTTTCCACCTTGGTCGGGTTCGAGGCCCATCTAAAACCTCTGCCGTACTCTGGGTCCGGCACCCGGCCGCAGTGCGACTCCACATTGGACTAATGTCCTTCCTGCATTTAGGTTTAAACCACAGCCACCACGAATCTCCCCAAAGGGCCAAACCCAATGAGCAGACTAAAGTGAACTTCAGGGGCGGCTGCTAACCGTGGTACCAGGTTAAAGTCTATGGTATTGACCTTTTAGCCGAAGCTACGACCAGTTGAGCTTCCATACAGCCCTGAACTGGTGGCCAGGATCTTAGTCGCCTCTTACGACAGGCATGCCTTACCGCGGGTATATTCGGTTTCTCCTCGAACCCGGAAGGCTCCCCCCGTATCCGCAGGGGGACGTCACTGTTGACAGTCATAACTTCGAAGCCGTAGATAATCTTGTCTATCATGGAACTATTATTAACACTAACAACAACGTCTGCCTTGAAATCCAACGCAGAATAATTCTTTCCAACAGGTTCTACTTCGGACTGAGTATTGAGATTGGTCGGCGTTATGAGTTTTTGAGAGAAAGGTTCTGCGGAAGATTTTATGTTTGCTTATTCAAAGTATACACATTGACATCGGCGAATACCGTAGTCGATGGAACGATGAACTGTACGAGATATATAGGGTTTGTCCGGAAAGTAATAGGTCTGAGTTCATTTAAAAAAATTTATTGAACTATTCGTTACAATTCCTTAAAAACTTTCAAAATAGGCTCCTTCTGCGTCGACGCAGCGCTGCCAGCACGATTTCCGAATATTGAAGGCGTGTTCGTAAGGCATTTTCCGGAATATACTTGAGAGCCGAGGTGCATGCTGCTTGGATCCCCTCTGTCGTCTCACGATTCTTGTCTTTAATCGGCTTTTTCAGGCAAGGAAACAAAAAAATCCGGGGGGTCACATCTGGGCTATACGGCACCTTCGAAAGCGTTGTGATGCCGGCCTTGGTTAGGTAGCTGTTAACAAGAAAGGCGGTGTGAGCCTGAGCGTTGTCGTGGTGCAACTTCCAATCGGCTACATTGTCTTGTCAGAGCCGATTGATTCTTTGTTTGAGTCTCTTGAGGAGTTCCATGTTCAACTTGGCGTTGACGGTTTGTCCAGGATGAAAAAATTCTTGGTGGGCGATGCTTTTGATGTCAAAAAAGACAATGAGCATCGTTTTGACTTTGGATTTGCTTATCTAAACTCTTCCAGGTCCTCCAAAAAGCCCTGGTGTCACTGAAACACACCACTTCTTGCTAAAGCAACACCTGGGTAAGCCTCCTTGATCATATCAAACGTCTCTATCGCACATTACCGAGTTTCACACAGAATTTAATCGCGAACCTCTGCTCTAACGAACGCAGCATTTTTGGCTTCCACCACTCACTGAAACACGTTGCGCGAAAATGTTTGTCCTGACTCTTGAGGTGTTTGGAGACAACTGACCAGCCGCTCGTTCGTTAGCTAGGTTAGCTAGGAACGCCCTCTACCGAATCCAGTAGGTGCGCGTACTCTGCAAAGTACAGTCGCGGCGGAAAAAAGCAGTCCTATTACTTTCCAGACAAATCCTGTAAGACGACATTGACTTAATTCAGCGAATTTAGAGACGGCGGCTACGCTGGTTGGCTAGGTCATGACGTCCGAGTGGATGAAAACACTCCAGCCTTGAGAGTATTCGACGCAGTACCCGGAAGCAGAAGTAACAACAAAAGCATCGTCCACCACGAATTTTTTCATCCTGGACAAACCGTCAACGCCAAGTTGAACGTGGAACTCGTCAAGAGACTCAAACGAAGAATCAATCGTGTCCGAAAAGACAATACAGCCGATTGGAAGTTGCACCACGACAACGCCCAGGCTCACATCGCCTTTCTTGTGAACAGCTTACTGACCAAGGCCGGCATCCCAACGCTTTCGAAGGTGCTAAAGACTAGGTGGAGAAATGCCTAGTTACACTTGGAATCTCTGATAGGCGCCAAACAGCGAAAAAGAAGAATGATTGGCATGCTGTTGTAAACTCGGCTATAACCTCGTAAGCGGTGTATACGCCAATCAAGAATAAGAAGCCATAGAAGTGTACTATATTTCGATTACTTATTTTGGCCGATTGCGATATAAAGTCAACCGAAAGTTCAAATACTGGGGTCTATGTATACGGTATTAGGGGCCTTGAGCAGTTATTATCCGATTTTGCCAAGTTTTAAACTAGATATGGCGGTGGTGTGACCACTGTAAAGTCCAGACATAAGTTATGTGTTTTCAGTTTCCAGCGGCCTGACTTGGGAACTTCCATAACTCATAAGTCTGTTTTCGCTGAATTCCAGACCTTCCATTATATCCTATTTATATTGTATAATAATTGCTCCCACTTGATATACTTTCAGTCATCTATCGCCAAGTACTACTTTGCAATTTTCGGCATCATTTTCGTTCCCACAATAATTGCTTTTATATGGATGAACTCGGTGATTGCGAAGCAATTGTGGAAAAGTCGTCGCACCGCTGCTTCTGTCAGTAAGAGACAGCATAAAAGTTGGTGGAGACACCTCTCCTACATCTGTTCGAGAAAATGTAAAGACGACGAGCGGAACTTAAAGGAGTATCAAGTCGACTCGAGGGGACGACCAAGCAACTGCCTTACTATTTCAAATGGAGTCGGCATAAACACGGTCGACAACAAAATACCGCAAACAATCCAGCCGAGCGTAACCAGCATTATTCTTCCAATGAACGTTACAAGCTCTGCGCCTCCTAAGACGAGCAACAGCAACAATCGTGAAGCACGTCATCTACGCATGTTTACCGTTATCATATTGTTAATTACCGCTTTTCTCTTTCTGCGTTCACCCACCTGGATTTTGATGTTAATGCGCATAGGTGGCGTTTACACAGGTCGCTTTCCAATAATTTTGCATTACTTTTTCGGCATTCTCAACTTAACCAATTCCATGCTGAACCCCTTCTTTTACACCTTTCTAACGGATGTTTTAAAATTTGCGCATTTTATTAAGGTAACTTTCTGCTGCGGTTTTTGCAATTTCCGATTGCGTCATCAAAGCAAACAGCATGTCGCCACATATCCAACGGCAAACTCTGCTGGATTGGGAGAGGATGGTAGTGCTTCCCTGATAGCGTCGACATCCACGTGCTGTGGCAGCTTTTGGATAAATAAAACGGACGCGCTTACTCGGAGTTTGTGCTGCAAACCTGCTGCGCGCAAAAATAGCGGTGTTACCAAGCTTCAAATTCAACCGTTAGATGATAAACTGAAAGGCGACAGCGAATCGCATGGCAATGAGCGGGACGAAGGTGTCGATTGCAGCGATGCAAGCTGTTACAGCAAAGATGAGAACGAAACTGTGAATTCGGCTCAATAAACCGCTATATACCTGTGGAACCAATTCAATATATGTACAAAATATTTGAAATAAATGATAATATATACTATATGTACTACATACTTATATTCATTACTTCGCTCTTTGAATTCATTACTACGCTTCTTCTTGGATCTATGGACCATCCGCGTGCTTGGCAAGCGCTGGTCAACAACCAGAACTTATACGGCTGCGAGATCATCCTTGTTCAGGATACTTGTGAAAGGCAAGAGATCCTCTGAACTACGAGCTATTAGCAATATTTATCTCAGCGCAATATGTAGAAGGTATTCTGACTGAACTCAGTCCAGTAGTTTACGGCAAGGCGACATACATTGTACAAAAAAGTAACCGGAAATTGTAAATAAAACGTAAGATATTTAATTATTCATCAATATTTATTTTGTTGCCTTCAAAGTAATCCCCACCAGATGAAATACACTTATACCAAAGGTTTTTTCAGTCCTCAAAACAGTTTTCATAAACACTTTTTGGGTTGGCTTTCAGCTTCTTCAGCGAATTTTGTTTAATCTCTTTGATCGACTGAAAACGGTTTCCACGAAGCGGAAATTTTAGTTTGGGAGACAAGAAAAAATCACAAAGAGTCAAGCCTGGTGAATACGGTGGTTGATGGATGGCATTCGTTCAGTTTTTGGCTTTAAGTTCGATCACAATAGCGGCTCGATGCGATGGTGCAATATATTCGTGTAAATCCATGAATTGTTCTCCCACAATTCCGGCCGTTTTCGACGGATGTTCTCAAAAGCGTCAATACAGTCATATAGAACTCCTTATTGATCGTCTATAACTCCGTAAGAAATTCATCATGCGTCAAACCACGAACATCTAAAAAAAAAAACAATGAGCATCACCTTGATTTTTTGAGCGGCTTTGGCGTGTTTTTTTAGTTTCAGCCCATTTTTTCCCCTCTATTTCGATGATTGTTGGCTAGTTTGCATGTCAAACTCCTACACACATATCTCATCGGCATGCTCTCCATGAAAAAGGGGGTCGGAATGCGCAAGATCAAGCATGACCAAAAATTCCTTTTTTCCGTTATTTTTTTTGAATAAAATTCAGACTGAGGTTGAAACATTTCGATGCAACTTACTATCGGCTTACTTGGCGAAGTGGCTGGCATTGTGAAACCATCGGAACATTTTGTCGATCTATAAGGGTCTGGTGTTCCATATCCGTAGCTGTAGGAAAAAAGAACGAGCGTTCACAGTTGTTCAAGTGGGATTCAGTGTGTTAATTTTGGTGCGAGGATCAGCACTATAGACTAACCTAATCCACATTCAGTCTTGATATGAAAAGGGACCACTTCCAATTAGCAATTAATTATTTAACAATTATTATAATAAAAAAATGCTAACTATCCGAGTTCGTTTCAAAAAAGAACATATGCATTTGGAAAAATATTGCTTTCCAACTTTTCAGTGTAATTTCTTGCAGCACAGTATCTCTTAAACTCCAAACTATTTTTCGGTTTCAACGATTACCTCTTCATTGTTGCAGCAGTCTAAGAACTCAGATCTATATTAGCTATGGTCTTTTGGTGTTCAATGCAAAATCATAAAGCAAAGGTTAGGTTAGGTTAGGTTAGGTTAATGTGATAGGCTAGTCACCATGCATTGACTAGTTTTGGGCTTTAGCGATACCAATAGTGTGCGGTTACGTAGTCCATGAGAACTAGTAATCCTTTAATGCCTGCGTTTTAAGGTAATTTCAATCGAATCTGTGGCCTCACTAACTATACCTCTTCCAATGTGACATACGGTAAGTTCCCCAAATCATTTCCTGAAGCCATCTGGATCTATTAGCACCATTCTGTGGCGTGTGCCGCCACCAGACTCTGACCAGTAAGTATTCCAATCATGTTCCTTTATGTTTCTTTAAATTCTCTTCTATCGAGCACCATTAGAAACTTTATACATGCTATTTCTAATCTACCATCTTACACATGACTATTGTAGTTTCACCCCTGCAGGATTACCATCCGGTTTTGACCTTAATTGCCATGCTCCTGTCCAAATCGTCGTATAAACAATAACTTTCTTTATCAATATTGACAATCTGGTTCACTATCTCATTGCCCGCGATTGCCTTTTCGACCTGACAACCGTGTTGATGTGAAGTCGCCTGTTCCTGGCGACACGCTCCACTGCTGCCTTGATTCACAAGACACTTTTGGTCGATAGGCAAAACAAGGTTATGGCCTTGCTTACTGCAGAATTAACGTCCAGGTCTGGAGTTGCCTGCTAATGCATTAAAGGCTACCTCCGTGGCTTTCTCAATAGCAAAGTCTTATACTTGAAATATACTGCAGTGTTCCGGTAACTTAAAAGGCTGTCATATGCCTAATTCTGGACAGTATATTCTCGCACGAACTATGTCCTCCTTTTGCGAGCTATCCGTATAAATGTTTCATATATTTCAGGCAACACACTGTGTTAACGTGCAGCGCCATTACCCTCCGAACTATTCCCGAAATTTCCATATGTCTATTGTACTGTAGCCATTAGTCCTCCCCTCGATTTTGCCGCGCAGTTTCCAGCGAAGAGGTCTATAGCTGGCAGGTCTAACAGTAGTTCAAGAGCCGCCATTAAACAGGTTCTTAAAGCTTCCGCTGTGCGCAGCGCAGCGAGTCGCAGAAACCTTTCCATTAGCTACCGGTAAGTAGATTTACATAAACGTCTCCACTAAACTGCTACATCATAGGGCAAATTTTCCCTTAAAATAGCAGGTTGTGCCGAGCATCTGTATATAAGGCATGGCTTCTATTTCTTATTATTATTTTTTTCTAACCTGGAAAGTTTTTTTATTTCTTAGTGAAAACAAGCAAATGCGTCTTCTTTGAATCCAAACCTAGACTCGTTTTCGATGTCCAGTCGTGAAAGCTTTGCCGTTTAAGTTCTTTAATAGCTTTAATATGCATGGAGGCGGAGATTTGAGATTGGACAAGCTTTCAGGTGTTGCTGTGGTCTTGATGTCCAAGATTTTCACTAATTAGCAGGAAGGAAGTTTTAAGCTTGTTGGCTTAAACTCTTTCGAATATGTTGAGTGGCTTCTCTAAGATTCCGGTATGAAAATCACCCCAACCTCTCTTAAGTGTGATTTTATTAAACGATTGACTTATTTCGTTTTTAAAAATACTGATAACAATCACAAAGAAAGAAGCGAATTGCACATTTATCCCGCAGCTAAAATCCCTCTACTTGAGGCACTTTGTTATTGTAAATACAAACTGTACAGCGAATGCCAGTGCAGCAAAGTGGCGGAGTATCGCCAATAACGCAACACCGTGAAGGGTGCGAGTTACTTATTTATGCATGTAGAACTTAATAAAGATGGCGCAAACTGTAGGGGATTTGTACGAGGGAGCAAAAGTTCGGCAAGTCACAAGTACAAATAGTTTTAGTTAAGCCACGCACAACACTTATGATCGGATATACAAAGCAACCCCAAAACAGTTGCAAGCAACTTAGTGTAAACTCTGCCAAAAATTGTGCGAGAACTCTTTAAAGAGAATACACCCTGTATTACTCTCTATTGAATGCAATTGTGAATGAATTGTACAAAGCTTTAGGTTAGAGTTAGGTATTAGTTGGTACGAACGAATAGCTTTAGCGGGTTGAATCTTTGTATGACTTTGTATTCAATGCCATCAAAGAGCAGCTTTACGATTTGTCGCTTTTTGTAGGTTTTGGGCTGAGCGCGGCGAAGAATTCCTTCCAAATCGTCAGAGCTGTCGTCACAGCAACGGTACGTGCAACTTGCAGGTCACTAAAAGCCGCCCTCTAAGGAACCGTCGCCTACCCTGGAACCTCATGTTAGCTATTCGACTTCATCCATTCTGTGAAGGGACACCTATGTCCGGAAAGCAGCTGTGTTGTGTAGGAGTCCAATTCTCCAAATTTACGATTTGTCCACGAGTTTATAAGTCTGCCCGTCTATCTGCCGCGACTCTCATTCTCCTAAGTCGTTGCCATGCGAGTATCGTGTCTTTTTTCTTTCGTGCCCTAAAACATCAATGGAAGCATTACCACTTATGACAAATATTGCAACGCCTGGCTGAGTTCGGTAAGCTGTTTCTACTCTGAGGGCTGCGATGCGTTGCACTCTGGCCAATTCCTTACGCCGTTTTTTTATTTTTTAAAAGGATTTAGCACATCTGTCCAAATCTCTACTCCGTATAGTAAGACACTGGTGGTTGTTGACATTAAGAGCTTTCTTTTGTGGGCCCTCCTATGTTGGCAATGAGTCTGATAAAATAGGAAGTGATTTTGTTGCCTTTCCTGCGGCGTACTGGATTTATACTCAGAAGTTTAATCTGAGGACAAGCCTTTCGTCTAGGTTATGTAAGCCAATCATGACCTGATTCAGCTTTTTATGAGCTTCCTCTGTGTCTCGGGCTGTGATTACTGCTGCTATGTCGTCCACGTAGCCAACTAAATATGATTCCTTTGGCATTTCCAGTTTCATTATTCTGTCATAAGTAATGTTCCACAGGTCTGGGAATAAAATGGACCGCTGAGCTGCTCCTGACGTAACTTCCATTTGTTGTGATCCCTCTCTAGTCTGGTATAGTAGTTTTCTGTTACTAAGGTACTTAGCTCCGCACCACAGAATTGTGGTAACCGGCCTCGATGATGTCCGCCTATTTCGCACTATTAAAGGCGTTTCGAACGTCGCTACCAACGATTTGCTTGTATATGGGGCCAACAGCGTGCAGTTAGGCTCTTTATAAGACAGACTCAAACAATAATGAATAGGTCGTTACATTTAAAAGGATTTAGAATACTGGAATTCACTTGTTGCTTAGCAGCTAATCGCGAACTAATCCCAGACTTGCCGCATTTTTTGCAGGGTTCATTCTACTTGTAATACATTTCGGTGTAGATATGTTGTGTTTATGTAGTTGTTTTCGCACAATCCGCTAGAGTGCAAACTGAGAAGTTTGGTGCAACATTGCAGGCATTTGTCACCGTTATAGCTTAGAGATATAGAATATGGAGTAAAAACGGCCATGCTAAGCGTGTATTTAGGTATCTGCTCTTATAAATGTGTACAAGCGTAAGCAAGCATTTTACACGTAGATAACGGTACATCAATGCTGCCACAACTAACTTTCGCTTGCGCTTTTAAATGGCACTATCGAGGAAAGTAAAGTCAATTGCACTGTCACTAGCTCAAGGGTATAGTTGTGTCGATGGCAGTTAGGAGTCAAGCCACTTGAAAGTTCAAAAGTAGGTGCGCGGTTCGAAGGGAATTTATAAATTGAAACATCCAATGAAAAGTGGAAGTTTACAAAATTGCATTTTTTAATACAAAGGTTGCTTTTTACAGATATCCTCAGGTTTAAATGCCTAGGAATTCATTGGAAGTTACTGTATAATATACTATAAAATGATGAAGATTAAGATTATTAATAGAAACAATAGATAAAGATTGATAAAGGGACACCTCAGGTTTTGGAACACAAGCAGCACAGGGCACAAAATTACTTTGGAGTAGTGTTGGTGGTGGACAGACCAAAAATCTCTTACTTCTATACACTCACAAAGCCTGCGAAATAGCATCAAGGGTGACGGCGCCGCTATCGAGGATAATGGCTAAATTGGTGGACCAAACCAGAGCAGACGAGTCCCTTTGGCCTAAGAAAGTCAGTCCATACTTATGTACGCTATGCAGTAGAAAACCTACTCAGAAAAGGCGAAGTCAATAATCCGACTAAGTGCAATCAGGTATGAATGAGTCTACTGAACTGTATCACATTAGGCGGCTGGAGTCATAGCAGGTCTCATGTCATCAGAGATAAAAGCCATGGAAATTAAACGAGTATTCGATAAAATAAAAAACTGGAACTCGTTTAACGAAAGAAGAGAGGAGCAGGAAAGACAAAGGAGCCTAAACGAATGACAGAAAAGATGGGATGAAGCAACGACGGTGAGATGAATGCACAGACTTGTAAGAAGCGTTCAAGTATGGGTAGAACGGAAACATGGGGAAACTGATTTCTATCTTACGCAGGTTTTAAGAGGACATAGTTGTTATAGAGAATATCTCTTCAAATATGGAAACAATGACGAAACAAATCACTGCATCCGCAGCAGCAGCGTTGTGCATATCCACTTTTCCTGCCCAAAGCATAAAAAGACAGAACTGAAGTAGAGAAAGTGATAAACGATCCAATGAAGCCGGATAATATCGCTCTTACACGATCGAATCGAAGGTGATCTGGGAGACAGAGTGCGAGCGTGGGGAGCTACAAATATGCAAGAGCTAAGAAAGAAGTAGTGGCAACACAGCGAAAACAGAAGAATTAACCGTACTTAGGGCGAAAATGCATGACTGAAGAGCCGAATGGCGAATGCTTGGCAGTTCCGTGGGCCGAATACAAGCAATGAGTACGGAGTTCAGGGTTTAGTACGTAGGCTTACTATGCCGCAAGTCCTACTTGGGCGTGATCCCAAAGAAAGTGTATCTTAAGCGGTCAATATGTATCGGACATATCGACTAGAAAAATGACGGTATATTCGAAGATTCCCTCTCAGAGAAAAAATATAAATACATTCTTCCAGGCAAATGGTACCTATCCTTCAGAAAGTGAATGCGGCGGAATGCAGAACCCACATGTAGGATGATGAGACGTTGAAATATTAACCTGGCCTTCATATGGGTCAAAAAGTTGAAAAGAATCAGGTTTTTTACCAAATACACTGAGATGCTATATACGGCTTATTGTAATTAACACCCTAGTGCACAAAGGGACCTCATTATGCCTTAACTTAGACAGCTTCTCAGACCGTTTTGTGATTGCTGGACTCCGTATTATTTAAGCATGCGTGTAAGATTTGACAGTTTTTCTTCGATAAAGATGAGAACCTAAGCCAAGTGGCTGAAAACATGAAAAATGTTTATGGTTGTAATACCGTAGTAGTCAAAGACACGAAATTGTGGTTTCGTCGATCCGGCTAATTTGATAAAGATAAACCAAGCTCTGAAAGACTAATTGTCGAAAATTTTGAGTCCTCTCAGCATTATTTCGTTTTCCCAGGAGCTAAGCTCTGCACAAAGAACCATTTGGAATCATTTAAATAAGAGTACATACGAAATGAAAGATGGAGACATGTGTAGAAGTTCACGCAATTGAGGAAAGTTCTCTGATTTCCATTCATTTGGGATTATCCACAAACGATTCTTTTACATATGGCTCAAGCAGCTCAGGACTTCCGCTCTTAGACCAAGTATCATCTGGGTAGCCAAAGAATATCCGTTTGAAAGCGAGCTAAACATATATTGCAACGAAAACGATATCATTTCAAAAGCGGAGGGTTACAGGTGCTGAGAAATGGATAACTTACAATAACGACAACCCAAAACGATCGTGTTCTAAATACGGTGAATGGAGGAAACAGTGGAAAACTCAGGATTGACGGTCACGAAGTTTTGCTATCTTTTTGATGGGATTTGGAGAGAACTATCTATTATATGCTACTCCCCTGCGGCCAAACTCTTAAATCGGACTTTTACTACAAACAATTGGACTATCTAAAAGAAGTAATCGCCCAGAAGCGGTTAGCTTCAGCCAATAAGGGAGCAACTGTAGCCAATCGGAGCAAATCCGGGCCATACACCTCGATCGAGATTCGTAGAAGCTGCAAGAGCTAGTGTAGGTCCTTATGCATCCACCTCTTAGTTCGGATCTGGTACCAGGTGATTACTACCTTTTTCTGTCAAATTCAACTCAGAAAAACACTGGGATTTTGCTAATAGGGATGAGGATTTTATCATTCATTTCGTAAAATTATGAAATAATCCTCAAAATGGCAGCAAGTTATGGAACAAAACGGTGCATATTTCACTAAAATCGAGTCTATGCTAAATGAAAGCTTTAATTTAATTCAAAAAAACAAAGAACTTCTTTTCACTAGCTCGCTTTGTAACAAATTTTCATTAAAATATTTCTCATTTCAAGCTGAGCTTTTTTTGTTTCGCCTGCACTTCTTTCTTAACATTGTGAAGCTCAAAAAAAGCTTCAGAAAGCTCATACAAAGTTTTCAATCAATGGGACTTCACCATAAAGTGCTGCGCCCAGTGATCGTGTAACTGTTAGCTTTGAAAGCGTAAACCGCCCACACAGCAAACTTCACTGTAAGACATATACGAAGCTCCAAGCTCTAAGCTAACGCTAAACGAGTATAAAGCTCGCGTTAACCCATAGTCATTTCTTCATACGCTCCAGCCTACTACTCGTTAGACGCAAGTGCGCTGAAAGCTAAAAGACTAGTTGGTCAGTTGAGTGCGGTACCTAGCAGCAAGCGGACGTGTCTTTCTTCGTCGACAGTGGAACTAGACGGGCCGTGGCGATCACGATCAAGTGTGCGTGTGTGTATGTACGTTGGCGAGTGCGAACGCATAGCGATTGTTGTGTTTTGTTTTTGCTCCCGTGCGAATATATAATATAATAGAAATGAGGAAATAAATACATGCGTATCAAAAAAAAGAGAAAACACAAATTAAAAGTGACAACTCGGCGATGTGTTTTGCATAAATTTGCTCTAGAATACAACAACAAAGTGCAGCATAAATTGAAAGAAAAATTGTGTTTTCGAAAAAGTAAAGCAGAAAGTGTAGAGGGCGAGCGGAGAAAGGCGCGCAAAGAATATAGAAAGTGACCTTTAGTGTAAATTTCGAGACGGCAGCACGTTTTCGAAAGCGAGTGACAGGCTGAAGCCGTCGTCAGCAGTGGCTGCTCCTGTAAATTCAAATTAAACGCCGCACATTCGATGCAAGGTAAAGTTTTTGAGTTGTCTTTGTTTTGTTGGTTTTCGAAACAAGTTGCGCGCATGCGCAGACTGCCATGTCATGCGAAGTTTCCCCCTGCCGCAGCCAGATCGTATGTAATACAAAGTAGTCGATGTAGACACGCTCGAAACTTGTTGTTTGCATTTTGTGTTATTGTGGAATAAACGCGATATCTTTGATCTGATCTTGCGCGTGGCTTCAGCTACTTTTGGTACTTTTCCGAAGATGCGCGTGTGCATATTCAGTTTCAGCGTACGTCCTGGTGCTCACGCTTCTTTCACTTTTATCGCGGCTGCCTTGCGTGTCAAGCGGTTATTTATGGTTGCACCCGCCCAACGAAAATTCGCGCATGTGCAATCTGCACAGCTGTTTGTCGCGTTGCGCTGTGTGTTGTTGCACTGCAGTGTTGCCATATCGCGCGCGCGTACTTTTTCAGCTTTATGTTGTGTTGCAGCATTCGCTATTATTAAGTCGTTAAAAAAAAAAAAAAAACAAATTGACTATACAATGAAAGGCAAGCGAAACAGGTAAATACTCGTAGAAAAAAGAAATCGCATTCTTTGGCGTCTGCTCAGCTGGCTGTCGGTGGCGGAATTCGAGCGCAGCTCGCAAGCGGCGATTGCTTAACATAACGTTTATGGTCTCCGGCATTTCGTGCTTTTCTTTTACCGTTTCGCTCTTTATCTCATGCCTCGATTTCTTTGCATTGAATTATGTTTTCTACGCTTGTTATTTACTCGCATTGTAACGAGTACGCCAGTCGCTTGTTATTCATATTATTTTTATTTTTTTGGTTTTTATTAATTTGTGTGAAACGTGTGCGGAATTTTCAATTGTCACTAGCCGCAGTGGCCTTTTGTGTGTTGACGTGTGTTTTTCTTTACCTTAGCTGCCATAGTGGTTCAATTGTTAATGGCCCAAATTGTAAGTCACATTGATTGCGGTTGAAACTGCTATTGCGTACTGAACGAGTTCGCTGGTACCAGCAACATGGTAGGTATGACATGAGTTCATTATCTTTATTGTAGACTGAACTCTCTTAAGCAGTGCTCGCTGTCAAGCAAGCCCTTTTGTAGTCTATACTAATATGGAATCCTCTCTTTAGGGGGGTATGCTCGTCTATAAATTTTAAAAATTCGATTTTTCGTTTCAAATCGTTAATCGAAGTATTTTTAAAGTGCGACTCTATAATTTACAAAATTAAACATTTTTTTTTGAAAAATTTTATAATTTTTTTTTTCCAAAAAATTTTGTATATTTAACAAAACTAAAATTCTCACTAAATTTGTAGGTATAAAGTATTCTAAAAAAGGACCTTCAGAGCCTATAGTATAAAAGCGTATAAAAACATATTAGGTAGTCGAATAAGTCTTTTCGTATTTTGTCAATAAATCTCGCTGCAGTCGTATATCTCCAGTGTTACCAACCACATTGTGTCATACTATATAGTGTTGGAAAGGTGAGATTTTGAGCTTTATTTAACCTAAAAAAAAATCGGGGTAGTCGAAAAAAAATTATAGCGGTTCAAAAATGAGTGAAAATAATGAAGAAATTTGCTAAATTTTGAAATTTTTGGATTAAAATATGTGAAGTTTACGGAGACGATGCTGTATCAGTTCGTGTAGCACAACAATGGTTCGCTCACTTCCGTTCTTAAAATTTCGAAATTTCGATTTACATGATGAAAGTTTTATACTGATGAAATAATGTCTCTAACGGAAAAATGGCAAAAAGTGGTCGACCAAAATGGTACATATTTATTTATTTAGATATTTATTATTATAAATATAAAAAAAAATAAGTTGAAATTTGATTAGAAATACGAAAATACTTTTTCGACCAACCAGTATTTATCTTAATATTGAATGGTCAGTTTGTGTGTGAGCTACATGCATACTATAGCAACAACATATTCGGAAATTTTAGGGTTACCTTGGACAAAACTCTAACTTCGTGAAGATATCTCATTAAATGAAAAGGTTTCCCATACAAAAACTTGATTTGGTCAATCGGTTTGTATGGCAGCTATATGCTACAGTTGTCCGATCTGAACAACTTTTACTCAGTTTATAGAACTTACTTTGGTTAGTAGTTTATGCGCCATTTTATGGCAATAACTTGTCAAACAAAAAAAGGTTTGCGTACCAGAACTTAATTTTAATGGATCGGCTTGTATGGCAGCTATATGCTATAGTGATCCGATCTGAACAGTTTCTGGTGAGATTATAGCATTGTCTTAGATAATAATTTTTGCTAAATTTCAGGAAGATATCTCGTCAACTGATAAGGCTTTTCATACAAGCACTCAGTTCCGATCGTTCAGTTTGTATGGCAGCTATATGCTACAGTGATCCGAGCTGAACAATTTCTGCCTATATTATAGTGTCGTCTATAATAATAAGTTTGGCCAAATTTCGTGAGGATATCTTGTCAAATTAAAAAGTTCTTCATACAAGCACTTGATTCCGTTGGTTCCAAGCTGTATGACAACTACATCCTATAAAGGTCCGATATCGACGTTTCGAATCAATGTGAAGCTTCTTGAGTAGGAAAGAAGGTGGGCAATATTTCAGTTCAATATACCAAAAATTGATATGTTAGTTGGCATATATATATATAACGATATGGCTAAACCAACTCAGCTCGTCACGTGGATTATTCTATACTACCTAGCCAGCGAAAAAAAAAATCTCAAAACTATTTATAGATTGCAGAAAATGTATTAACTTTTTGTGCATTTATTATAATTTTTTGCATTGCTAAGACAAGCATGTGTCAAGTATATTTAAATCTGTGATCTTTCATAACGCAGCACATGCCTCGCTGCTCGCGCTCTCTAAATGTTACGACTGTTGTAAATAGCGCTTGAAACAATGACATGCGCGATCTGTTATCACTGCATATTAACGCTATATACATGAACTTTTGTCCATTCATTATTCAAGTAAATCTGTAAACATGTGGTCTGTGGTCCACATCAAATATGTATGTATATGAGTCAAGTTTTGTTGGCTCGAGATAATTTACAAATGTATGTACATACATAAGTATGTATATTCACTGTACATGGTTAAATGACAGCTGATAAGAAGCGCTGTCAGTCAGCAAAATAAATAAGCACACCATTTACATATGTACATACGTTATATGACTTGTAATTATTTTTTAGGTGGATTAAACTTTTTTATTATGGTATCAAATATTTATCACAAACAGATGACTAAACAGCTCCATAAAATTCGATATAAATATGTATGTATGTATGTATTTATATACAAAAAAATATTTTTTGAAACTCACAAGGGGATATAAATAACTCTTTTAATCAATGAGCAGCCTGGAGAGATTCGAAATCAGCATAAGATGGCTAGCAACGATTTTGAAAAATTTTTCGATCAGGGAAGGAGCATTGCTTGCTCTGCTTTGCACACTTTCTTGATACTCGAGTAGTCTATTATGATATGATTATGAAGAGAAATAAATTGTTGACACAAGTGATTCATCCATACCACTGTGTCTTCCATATATTCAAATATGTAGATTTTTATCTTGTACTTATCCTACTATTAGGAGACTTGACGATTTAAATATACTTTGTATTTATCGTACACTTAGAAGATTTGAACAGCACCACTATATTAGCTGTGGTCGCTCAATTATACTGAAATTTCATGAAGAAACGCAAAAATTCCAGAGCTTTCGTAAACAAGTCCGCGCATAAATTACATACTTGTACATACCACATATCCATATATAGTATGTAAGTATGTGTATGTATAGTGTATACTTTTCAAACATAGGTTTCTAGTAGATATTATGCACTGTCGTGCATAGTAATTATATTTACAAGTATGATATGAGGCATCACACAATAAATGCATATATAAGTAACCACTAACCTGCCTATTACGCAATGGTAAAATAATTTGCGACGCAAGAAAGTGCAAAAAGTAGCAATTATCAGAAGAAACAGTTTTACGTATGTGCGAATTTCCTCATATGAAGCCGACTTTATTTGTGCCCTGTAGCGAAAATTTGGAAATTCTTAGTTGTGCGGGAAATATACTTACATTTGCTTATTTCTCGGGTCCTCTGAGGCACTGACGTCGCGTTTCTTTCTCTGGCGGAGAAATTTTTCGGCAAACAAAATCTTAGTAATCTGCTAGTTTCGAGCCTGGCCTTTCCTATGATCTAATTTATCTATAATTTATTTTAAGTCTTAAGTTATGAAAACCATAATATTAAGAAAAAATGTTAACTTCGGTTGCATTGAAATCGGTGGCTACGACAAATGAGCAGGTTCAAATCGATATCTCGAAAACTGAGGGACTAGCTCGTGCATATACAGACAGATATATAATATATTTATATATCATTAAAGTGTTTTTTTTAACTATTCATTTTTTTCAGTCCCATCTTGAGATTTTCTTGGAAATACCCTAAAAAAAATTCCCTAGTCCAAGGCATGAAACATTTTCCATCGAAAACACAGGACAATCGTAATTTTTTTCTGTAAATTTCTATAGCTCAGAGGCATTTTATAGTATCGTTTTGACTTTAGACACATATTCCTCAGAATTAAACACTCTTCTCGAGATATTCGACTTTTTAAGTAAGGCTTTATAAAATTTTCATTGATGGATCTATGAAAACACTTAAAAAGTCGAATATCTCGAGAAGTATTAATGATAGCGATTTTGACCTCGGATCTGTTTTGTAGCAAATAAAATTTTCTTCAAGTGTGGCATGTACATTTTTTCTATAGCTCTTGTCATTTACGAGATATATACAAAAAAATGCGAATTTCATGGAAAAATCAGGTTTAGAGCCCCGTACTACCTCGCCGGTGTAAGTTTCGACTTTGTCGCAATGGGCACTTTTGTAGAGTGTTTAATTCTGGGGAATATGTGTCTAAAGTCAAAGCGATGCCATAAAATGCCTCTTAGCTATAGAAATTTAAAGATAAATAATCACGATTGTCCTGTGTTTTCGATGGAAAATGTTTTCATGCCTTGGTCTAGTCCTTAATGTTAATATTAAGGGCTAAAATTTTCAGGGAATTTTTTAGGGTATTTCCAAGAAAATCTCAAGATGGGACTGAAAAAAATGAATAGTTAAAAAAAACCCCTAATATATCTTATATATTTTAAAGTGTCTTCGATCCTTCTTTCTGGGTGTTAAATATCCTGTTCAGTGTACAAAAAATATTGAGCAATTCTCAAAGGAAAAACTAACCAAAAATGTGTAAAGCTAAATACGATAAAATTGAAAATAGCGGTTTTACCAATTTAGTGAGTTGTTGTTGCTTTTGCATGTAATATTTTTTTTTATTCAGATTGTTGCGATCTGAAAACTCACAACTTGATCGTAAGCACAATGAGAACATTTTGACATACGAGCGCCTTTTATGTTGTTTACAGTAACTTAAATTGTTCATCTCGTCCAAAAAATGGAATTAAGATACGATTATTTTTTACAAATTTCGACGTGATTTATCTCAGTAACAGTGCATCGATAAACTTTGTTCAATTTTTGGCAATGAAGCACCATATATGTCTTGTATTTATCGATGGTGTGTTTAATCCAATAGAGATCGTAGATCAAGACCAAAATGAATTTCGTGAAGATCGTCAAAAATCAGTTCTTTTTCCGGAAACTATTGTCGCTGTGCACAAATTGCTATTGTCAGAAAACTATAGACATTGGTGGGTTCAGCCTACAAACAATATAAACAATTAACAGCAAAAAAAATTGTTCACGTTGGAACCCACACAATTTGCCAATCCGTCGAAAAAAGGCTCGTGGTCGAGAGAAATGTTGAAAAAACACGATAGCGGGTTTTGAGACTCGTATATGACAACAGAAACGTTGATTAATCGTGGATTTATACGTATAAGCTCGAAAGTAAACAGCAGTCGGCTGTATTCGTGTTTCAAAATGAGCCGAAATCAACAAAAGTTGTTCTCAAACGAAGTATTTCCAAGCAAATGGTTGCCGTTTTTTTTTTTAGAAAAACTGAACAAGTCGCAATTATATCACTAGAACAACGCATAGCAGTAAATTCTCAGTGGTACGCAACCATTTGTTTGCCAGTTGAAGATCTTACAAGAAATCTAAGAAACTAACCGTCGAAGACGGATCACACTTCAGTACGGCAATTCATGCTCTCACACATCGACTGAAACAATTGCATTTGCTGAGTCATTCACCTTGAAGTCCTCACTTGTTTCCTAGTGACTTCTTTTTACTCTCAACTAAACTAAGGGGTCAACGTTAACCTTGTCGACGAACCTAAAGAGGCGATTGATGCGTTCAGAACGCATGTTTTGGAGATACCTCAATCGGAGTAGTAAAGTGCTTCGACAAATGGTTCAAACGTATACAATAGTATATAGATCTGAATGAAAAATATTTTGAAAAACAATCTCGGTGATTATTCTCTAAATTAAATATATACAATCACAAGAAAACCGAGCTTTAAACAACTACCAAGGTGAGACCTAGTTATTGAAATCAGTGCGGCTAATGTTTCCTTTCAGTACTCCAAAAAGAAAATTAGCAAATGTCATTTCACAATAAAATATAATAAATTTGCTTATTTACTGCTAGTATAATTCATTCGAATTGTAAAATCACCGGATACACTATATGTACTGTGCCATTGAAAGCATTTTCATTTAGATTTGAATTTCTGTTGACCATTGAACTGTTTTTAAAGGCGCACACCATTTAATTAACTAATTGAATAGCTGCGTCCATTCTTCGCTGACGTTTTTATTTCTCATTTAAGTGTAATCTACATATATATATAAACTATATATAGTATAAGATAAGAGCAAACCCATTGAAACGTCGACTGATGGTCAGCAGATAACAATGAGATACTGTGTACAGATTCAGTTATGTTTGAAATTGAAGCACTCAGAAGCGCGAATTTAATGCAGATTATAATCTGAACGGAGACAATAAAATGTGTGACGGGGCTTGTAAAACACAGAAGAAAACGGCGGAGATCCTATTCATATACATGCAACAGTTCAATTCAAAAGTCCTCTACCTATAAAAAAAAACACATTTTTTTGGCATAATTCGTTTTTTTATTCAGAGTTCCTTTCTAGGTTGATTTACTGATTGATCAATGGCCTGAGCAGGAGTAGTTGGAACATTTTTTAGAATCTTAGCCCGAGATACACTGATTATAGCGATTCTCCAACTTTTTGATACCATTTTTGTAGTACGATTTGCCCTTTGCTTCAAAGTAGGCCTCAGTTTCGGTGATGATCGACGAAATGTTCTATCCAGCAAGCATTCTTTTGAAATCTGAGAACAGAAAATAGTCGTTGAGGGCCAGACCTGGAGAATAGGGTTGATAGGGAGGCAATTCGAAGCGCAATTCATTGATTTTTGCCATCGTTTTCACTGACTGGTGACACGGTATATTGTCTTTGTGAAACAACAATTTCTTTTAGTTTTCAAATGCAGCGATGAATCGGCGATTTCGTACTTCAAACCATCCAATAGCGCTATGTAATTGTCGCTGTGACGGTCGCAACCATCAAGGATGGTCCTTCCTTTTCTAAGATAATTAATAAAAATTATTCCATGCGCATCCCAAAATACAGACGCCATAATCTTGTCAGTCGACTGTTGTGTTTTTTCACGCTTTAGAGCGGGTTCATCGTGCACAGTTCACTCGGATGACTGTCGATTGGACTTCGGCGTGAAATTATAGAGTCATGTTACATCATTGTCACATATTGATGCAAAACTCGGGTTTATTACGCTTGAACGTCTCTAAAGACTGCTCCGAATCATCAACTCGTCGTTGTTTTTGGTCAAAAGTGAGCTTGAGGAGTACCTAGAGCTTTCTTATACCCAAATATGAATGATATGATATACACGTTCAGTTGACATCTTTAGAGTGCCTGCTATCTAGAACATCTGCATTTTCCGGTGATCCCAAACTATTTTGTGAACATTTTTGATGCTTTCGTCGGTAACAACATCTTTTGGGCGTCCACTGTCTTCACTGTCTTCGGTGCTCATTTCACCACGTCTAAACTTAGCATGCCATTCTTTGATGGTTCATTTTCCGGGGCAGTGGGACTGAAAACTTATTACCAAGCTAAGTTTTTGCTTCAACTCTATTTTTTCCCTTCAAAAAGCAATATTTTATCGAAATTCCTTTTTATCCATTTTTCACAATAAAAAGGTTGCCTCACTCAAAGTAATATAATTCACAAACTGATGATCTGACAGCTGTCAAATTTATGCACGCGTCTACTGAAGGTTAGGGCTAACTAAAAAACATATGAATTTAATTCTAGCAGCGCCATCTATGTGCCAGGCTGGGACCTTTGGATTGACCTAACTAACTTGTGTCCATTTGTACCCTTCAGAGAGTAGTTCGCGGTGTACTCGCTTTAAATATTTCTCGAGGAAATTTTTTGCCAGAAAATCACAAATCAACTATAAAATATTCATTCATACATACATACATATTTGCAATTAATCCAACGCATTTACATATTTATACATTTGTTGGTGGCAGTGTCAATGGAGTTATTCGCTGGCTGTGTCTGTTTAATTAGGCAGTCGCCCCCAAGTATTCGAGTGACAAACAGCGATTTACTCACGTTTCGTTAGCAAATACTTTTTCCGTTTATTTGTTTATAATTGTATCGATTTCACCGACACACACACCCAGCACACCTGCCGATTGCAGACACCAGCTAGCTGCCATACGCTTATCGCCGTTGCTACCATTATTTACATATGTATAAGTATATATGTATAAATGCATGTAAGTATATAATACATATTCATACATGTATGCACATCAATTGGAGCTTAACTATGCATGTTTGTGTGTGTGTGTGCTGAAGTGTGTGAGCCTTTGGCATTGTCGCCAATTACGCTTATTCGATTAAATGCAGCTCGTGTAATAGTGGTGATGTTGTTGCTGTTTTTGCGCGCACCGTTGCAGCGAGAACTTGCGCTGATGACAATACGCCACTGACAGTCTTGCGCTACTTAGTATGCGCAAAATGACAACAAAAACAAAACAATGCTATGCAAATGTATGGCTGTGTATGTGTGTGTGTATGACTATCGTGTATCGGCAGCAACATCGATATGTAACGGTATCAACAAGCAATTGCAATAATTAGATTCAAATTAAAGCCATCCGCAATTTGTGCAATTTGTGATTCGCTCAGAGCAGCGCTGGGCTGGATTATCGCGCTGCGATCGCAAGGCAAACAATTAAAGCAAAAAAGCGAATGAAAGTGGCGCTGAGAAAATAAAATTTAATTGCAATTAAGTTCTGTACACACGCGGAAATATCACTTTCATTGGAACAACAAGTGTGTATGTATCATAAATATGTGTGTGGTAGTTTCTTTTTTTCGTGTCGGACCAATTAAGCTCAAGTTGCAAGCCCGTTAATTTGAGCTTTGCGACAACTTACAAAGAAATCGTTTTGATCTTGATATTTGTGACTAGAATTAGTCGACGAAACCTTTCAACACTTCTCTTCAACAGCTTGATCTCATATTCAATAAAACTCGATCAATCCGAGGCTACTCTTCGAAGTAATAAACACTTTTAAATAAAGATTAATTTGTTGTAAACACAATTTTGTTGTTGTAAGGAAAAAGGTTCTGATTTTGATTCACCTTGAGCCCAACCAAAGCACACCCAAAAACCGATATTACAACCAGTCGTTCTTCCTTTTCGCTGCTTCTCCACCTGGTCTTTCCAACGGAGTAGAGGTCTTCCCCTTCCTCTGCTTCCCCCGGCAGATACTGCGTCGAATACTTTCAGAGCTGGAGTGTTGTCGTCCAATGGGACGACATGTCCTAGACAGCATAGCAGGACGGGAATAATGAGTGACTTATAGAGTTTGGTCCTTGCTCGTCTCGAGAGAAGCTTACTTTTCAATTGCCTACTAAGTCCGAAGTTGTGCCTGTTGGCAAGAGTTACTCTGAACTGTATTCCGAGGCTAACATTGACTTCGCAGTTTTGACTGTCAACAGTGATGTGAGGGCCAAGTCTTTGTTTGGGGACAGGTGATATTTCGACTCGTGCCTTGTTCACCACTAAACCCTTTTGCTTCGCTGCCTAATCCATTCGGAAGAAAGCAGAACTAACGGCGCGGGTGTTGAGGCCAATGATATCGATATCCCCTTATAGTATATACGTATGGTACCTTCTCTACTTAGGTCTGCAGCTCGAATTATTTTCTCCAGAAGTAGATTGAAGAAGTCCCCTAATAGGTAGTGGCCTTGTCTGAAGTCTCGTTTGGTATCGGGCAGCTCTGAGAGGTCCTTCTCGATTCTGACCAAAATTTACTTAACGTCAGTTTACACGATCCTATTAGTTTTGCGGGTATACCAAATTCAGACAAAGCGACATAATTGGAGCTCCTTTTCGTACAGTCAAAAGCAGCTTTGAAATCGACAAAGATCTGGTGTGTCAATCCTTTTTTCACGTGTCTTTTCTAATACTTGGCGCATAGTGAATATCTGGTCAGTTGTTGATTTTCCAGACCTGAAGCCACACTCATAAGGTCAAACATTCGTTTGAAGGCGAGCTAAAGTGAGAAAGCGAGACATTTCTTCCCAGGGTTGTGCGCTGGATTTGGAACCCACCACGTAAAAAAACACCCCCATGAAATGAAGATTGCATCACTGGCTGAGACAATAATTCAGTTCATTGTATTGTTGTTGTGTATACAGACGGGGAGCAGTATAAATTATTCAAAAAAAAATACCGAAAAATCACTCGGCAATGATAATGCTATTCAAATACCGACAAAAAGTTGCGCTCGCTCACATTAATTTTCATTTCGCTCGCTTAAGGTCGCTTCATCTCCAATGTAATTATAAATTTTCCTTTCTTTCTACGCACAACTAAAATTCTTTTCACAGTTTCTTTCCAACAACTTTCATTTTCATTTTCATTCCATTTAACTTTTCTCGGTAATCACTTTCTTATGTAAATTTCATAATATCGCTATCATTTACAACAACACAAAAGCAACAATGCCCCTTCGGCAGCACGCTTGGACCCGCCACACCAATTTTGGTGCATTCAGTAGCCAGCCACAACCAAGACAAGATTGTTGGAGTGTGCTCAATAACGAAAGCTGCATTTTCTACTTCGCCTTCCGCTCTCTCGCCGCAACGCTCTGTATGCGTTGGCGCTTTTAAGTAGCGCAGGGCGCGTGTATTTAAGGCATTCCGATTGTTGTATACCATTAACGCCATTTAGCACATTTCCCCAATATTTTGCCCATTACACACCCTTTTATGTTGCGTTTTTTTGTTGTTTTTTGTTTTTATTTTTTATCATTAGCGTTCAATTCGCTTGACTGAAAAGAAAGAGTTAAGCGGCAAACTCTCCGATAAAGTTAATTTTGTTTACTTGTTTGCGCTTGCTTGTTGGTATTGTTACTGTTGTTAGTGTCGTTGCTATTGTAAATTATGAGCATGCTGTCAATGACGCATCGCTCGAAGCGAAGGTGAAAGTGTACCCGTACGAACAAGCGAACAACCGAACATTCGAATATCTATCTTTGCTTCGCTTTAAATGCCAGTTTCAATGGCCTTTGCGAGCACACTTCACATTCAGCTTAAAGAAATTTGATTGAAATTAATTTTTAATTTAAATTAATTATTTGTGTTTTGGGCTTCCTTTGATACAAGTTATTTCCTCAAAGAAGTCAGTCGCAGTAATACAAGAGAACAGCTATATGCTATAGTTGTGGAATCTGAACAATACACTCGGAGATTGTGTTGCTGTTTTGGGTAATAATCTATGCCAAACCTCGTGATGATGCCTTGTGAAATAAACAAGTTTTCCATACAAAAATTTGATTTTGATGATTCAGTTTGTATGGCAGCTATATGCTATAGTAGTCCGATCTGAACCATTTCTTCAGATATTGTATGTTTACCTTGGAAAATAATAATCTTTAAATTTCGTGAAGATAACTCGTCAAATAAAAAAGTTTTCTGTACAACCCTTCGTTTCGGATCATTCAGTTTGTATGACAGCTTAACTCTATAGTGCTCCGATCTGAACAATTTCTATGGAGATTGTACCTTTACTTTGAAAAATAATCTATGCCAATTTTCGTGAAGATACTTCGTCAAATAAATAAGTTTTCTATACAAGCATTTGTTTCCGATCGTTCAGTTTGTATGGCAACTATATGCTGTTGGGATCCGATCAGAGCAATTTCTTCGCAGATTACACCACTGTCTTAGAAAATATCTCACGCCAAAATTCGTGAAGTTATCTTATCAAATAACAAACTTTTCCGTATAAGAACTTAAATCCGATGGTTCAGTTTGTATGGCAAATATATCCTATAGTAGTCGGATATCGGCGATTCTGACAAATGAGAAGCTTGTTAGGGAGTAAAAGACGTATGCCTAATTTTAGATTAATACTTCAAACACTGAGAGACTTAATCGCGTGAATTCAGAGAGACGGGTAAACAGATCGGCTCAAGTCACTGGTCCACAATAAAAGAAGGAAATTCGACCGAGTATGACTATGGCTATGGCTAGTTGAGTTCAAAGATTGGTCACCAGGGGTTCTAGGGATGGTCACAGGAATAATATACAGTTTAAAACTTAGATTAGGATTAATTGAGTTCGGTGCTTGATTACCAGGAGTTCTAGGGTTGGTGCGGCAGAAGAAGGCAATTCATAAAAAAAAGACAGTTGAAAATGGCATAGCTGTAATTAAAGTTAGATTCAGGCTAGCTGAGTTCACGGGTTGGCCACCAGGGGTTCTAGGGTTGGTCCACTGTTAAAACAGGAAATTCAATCGAGTACAAAATACAGTTAAAAGTTGTATTGGGTTTAATTGAGTTCGGTGCTTGATCACCAGAGATTCTAGAGTTGATTCATGCTTAAAGCAGCTGTATTTGAAATGAGATTTGAGTAACTTGAGCTCTGCTGCTGAACTTTTTGGGACATACGGATGGTCCAAAGTATCGAAAATACTTTCTTCACATGCATTCCAAAAATTTTGCACTCAAGTGTAATCTTTTTTAATTAATAAGAAACCGCGCTGTTATTTGAAGAAGTGCCCGCAAGCCAATTACAAAGACATTCTACTTGTGAAAGTCAAGTTTCGGTTGAAATATTTGGCAAAAAGTGCAGATTATTTCTTTTCTTCACTTGTTCGTTACAATCGTTTCGACAGCAGCAGATAAAAAGCGGCGCAATGGTGAGAGTTCAAAAATTGATAATCAACAAAGTACGTCGGTGCTGCGTGTTTTCGCGTTTTCGAATGCGACAATCAAAGCCCAAAGGTCTGCCACCTTTCGCAGCAAGCAAAAACAGCAAAAAATTTATTGAGTGCAGTGATATAAACGCATTAACTGTTTAAACGACAAAGTTTTATGGCGAGCGAGCTGCAACGACAGGAATGCCAAGATGACGCTTCGTTTTTGTGCCGATTTTTCAGTTTACGCCGCAGCTGTAAACTTTCCTGTCTTTGTGCGGTATTTAGTCGATGGAAAGTTACGTTAATGTTTTTAAAGAGAATCACCAAAATGTTGCGTATTTGGGTCACAATATACAGGGTGTTTCAGAGTGATTGGTGATATAGTAGTTATACTCTCAACAGGAACTCTTTAGTTTGTCACGAAGCTCGAAATAGTCAGAAGCAAACGTCGGAGACCTTGTAAATTATTTACCGCGTCAACCAATAGGAATGATAATGAGTTTGACAGCTCGTGGTGGCCACCTTTGTTTACGGATTTTTGTCAAATTTTGTCAGTGTGTTCAGAAAGATTTGTCATTTCATCATGGCATGGTACGACGCTTGGAAATGGTCCAAGAATTTTACGCAAAATCACGTTCTCCGGTGGCTACTGTAAGAGTTGATCGCGCAAGACACAGTCGGCGTTCTTCTGAGCCCGTTGTGCAAAGCATAATTTCAAAAGTCGAAAATGATTTAAGTCTCCACGATAGGTGGAAGTCCTGTCAAAGAAGAGTCCGTAGTGAAAAAAATATCGCTGCCGTTTAGGCCAGTACTGAGATCCGTCCGAATCAGTCGGTTCGACTTCCTTCTGGATAGTTGGGTGGTATTTGACTCTGCATCCGTATACAACTAAAATTTTGTTGGCACAAGAACTGAGGTCCACAGAACATTGCCAATTAGGCGCTGGAAGTGATAGAAGGCAATGACGATTTTCATCGAAAAATTATCTTCTCAGATGAGACCTATGGCTTAACGGCTTCCTCAACAAACAAAATTGTCGCTGTTGGGTTGAGTCAAATCCTCGGGTGGTTAGGAAGCACAATTGCATCCCAAAAAAGTTTACCGTTTGGTGCGGATTGTGGTATGACGCACTTTATTTTTTGCGCAATGAGGCAGGGCATGCCGCTACCATCAATAGCGAGCGTTATAATACGTTGATGACCAATTTTTTCCCGGAATTTGATGAAATCGACGCGGACGGTATCTAATTCCAACAAGACGTTGTGCCGGTTCAAGCTTCACTTCTAAATATAGACACATTGCGTGTAAAGTTTGGTGTCTAGTTAGTTTCAAGAAATGGTGTAGTCAAATTGAAGTCAAGATCATGAGCCTCTAGATTATTTCCTCTGAGTGTATGTATGTTTAATCAAAGGCTTACGCAAATGAATCAGCATTTCTCTAGGAGCGCAAAGACGCGCATTATACCGAAATGCTTTTCGAAAATTAGTGTAAAGGAGTGGAGATATGCTAAAATGTCAATATGACGATCTGAGTCAAACTGCTTATGTTTGAGGTTTTGAGATATCAATCGTAAATCTTGGACACGTCTCTTAAGAAGCTGCTCATTTGTCGATATCGGAACTCTTTATCATAGAGCTGTCATAGAAACTGCACGATAACAATCGAATCTTTACATGGAGAACTTTTTTATTTGCCACACAAGATAAATAATTTCTCAAGGCAGCGTTACAGCCTCTAAACATATTGCTCAGATCGTATATTCATATATACTATATATTATATAAATGATTTTACAAAAATTGAACTTTTATAGAAAATTTAAAATTGCAAGTGACGATTGCTTGAATAAAGGCAAGCTGTAAATATTAACATCGTTTGATTTTTTTTGGAACTTTTGTTCAGCGAATTACAGCTCCACGCTCTGTTGATTTTATGTGCGAAAAAGGTGGCGTTGCTGTCTCCAACTAATTTGCCGCCGAAGTAATTAAGTATTCACTGATTTTGAATTGTTCTCGTCCATAGCATGACTATCGACCATATAAAAAATGATATTATACCATATATGAATTGTTAATTGTCACACAAGTCAAAACTGCATATTTGAAAAGTAAAGTGTACAAAAACCGTTCACCATTAGTGTGAGTCTTTAATTGGTGTTTTAATTTACCGATCGAAGATACGGCAAACTATTGATTCGCATGTAAGCGAATGCGCTTAATTGGAATATTCATTATTTTGCTATATTAAATAATTTGTATGAATTTATTTATGTAATCTTTTGGGTGAGTAATTTCAGCTATAAATGTTTTAATTAACAAAAATATTACAGCATCAAGTGAAACAATTTTATTTAACAGAATGAGATGGAAAATGTTTTGCTTATATTTACATTTTTAATACTCTGGTCAGTATACATATGTACGTATATTAAGTTTGCCATGACGTTTGTAATACCAAGAAGTATGCTATCGAGACCCTAAAAAATGTATAGTACATACATATGTGATCAGCGTGACGGTCTGAGCTGTTGTAGCCATGTCCGTCTGTACGGCTGTCTGTATGTGTTCCTCAGTTTTTCGGATGAATGATTTACTACACACACGTCATTTTCTCTTTGATGAAACATTTTCACTGATATTGTAGATGGGCGCAATTGAGCCACAGCCACGCCTAAAAAACGCATTTAATCGAAAACATTGCATTCGATGGCATTATATAATATATGGAACTCGATTTCTTTTGCGTGGCCACCACGAGCACGCCTGCATAAGTTCAGGCGCTGGACACAATTTTTGACGCTTTTCAGGCATAAATCGGCCGATACTGCAGCAATTTCACATTCGATATTCGTACGAAGTTCAACAATCGTCGCTGACTTGCTGACATAGACCATAGACTTGACGTAGCGCCCCATAGGAAATAGCTAATGGCGTCAAATCGCGCGGCCTCTTGACCGGGCCATTTCGTGAGATAACACGTTCACCAAACTTGATTTTCAATAAATTGATTGTGACATTCGCTGTGTGGCTTCTGGCGCCGTCCTATTGTAACTACGTATTGTCCAAGTCCATATCATCCAATTCGGGCCAAAAATATTCGGTTATCATTGAGCGGTAGCGATTCCCATTCACAGTAACGTGCTGGACTTGATCTTCAGGGAAGAAGTACGATCCAATGCCGCCGCCGGCGCATAAGCCGCACCAAACCGTAATATTTTCGGGGTGCAATGGTGACTCATAGAGTACGTGTGGATTTTTACCTGACCAATAATCCATATTTTGATTATTAACGAAGCTATTCACCTAGAAATGCGTCTCATCGATAAAGATGATTTTTCGATGAAAAATTTCCAAGTTGTTGTTCAACACAAATTACGAACATACGATGATTCTGGTGGTCAAGTGGCTTCAGTTCTTGCCTCAATTTGACCTTGTAAGGAAGTACGCCGATATTTCTGCGCAAAACTCACCACAACGGCATCTCTGTGACGCGCAATGCTTGTGAACGACGTGTGAGAGACTGATTGGGTCTTCCTTAATTGATGCGCCAGCGGCCGCAATATTCTGACACTACGAGTACTTCTTTGTCTCACTGGCACGGAAACGTTTTGTACTGTGCCTGTGGATGAAAATTTTTCCACTAGACGCTCATTGTTAATCTGACAGAACGATTATGACGACCATAAATTGGACGTAACGTTCTTAAAGTTGAGGCCACTGACTCCGAATTTCAGTAGAAAATTTTAACAATTTCGACTCGTTGTTGCATCGTATATCTTTCCATGATGATATGAAAAACTTTACTGGAGAGAAATGTCAAAAGAGCGGAAAAAATATGTCGTCGTTTGCTGTCCCTATCGGTCTAATTTTGTATAACCCTATTGAAGAACCCAATATGCACCCATTGCAATACATTAAACGACTGAAAATAATCATTCCCACGTGAACGAATTATAGAAACTAAAATAGAAAGTCCTAAAGCACCCTCACATACTCTAAGTAAGAGTATGTCTGTACGTCAAAAATGTGTTGAATGCTTTTCATAGTCCACATATAGTATACTTCGTAGAATTATTTTCGATCTTCCGGGTGACTTTATACCTTATATATCGGTCAATATGTGTACCATCTTAACGAAATTGAGTGAGCGTGTTTTTCTCATGAGAGTGCAACTTTACGTGATAAATGGATAAAGTCGTGTTGAAACTATGTAGCCCAATCACCCATACAACTAATATCAAGATTTTAAACATCCAGTTGTCTCTACTTCATATTATTTTTGATGGTAGGTGAGCTACCTTAATGAATCTCAGAGAGCATCTTTTTCTGTTAATAATATGTAGGAAAGCCCAAAATAGATAAAATCGGGTCAGTACTACCCCCATCTCCCATATGCCAAATTTAAGATTTTCAAACTTATGTTTGGTCAATATGGAATAAATTTTTGCAAAATAAACTGAACTTGGATATACTATAATTTACTGCCGAAATCACATTCTCAAATTGAATAGGCCTTCTAAAATAAAGATTTCGAAGCTGTTGTTATTATGCAAGTTTTACTCACTTACTACTTATATGTAGGTTTTATCACTTATCAGCCAAATAACTAACCAATGAAACAAATAATTCTCATTTAGTTTGAGATGATATAATCATATATCTACATAAACAAATGTATATATAATGTATGTATGTAATATGTCATTGGAGTGAGCACACCTATGTACTATATGCCAGTGAGCGCACTAAAGCTACTGCCTTTCCAAAACCGGATTTTTTTAGCAAGATGTTAAATAGTTCAAGCGACTTTATGTGTTAAGTTTTCAAGGGCGAATATGAGTGCCATTCGTTAGAGGCGAAAGAGCGACATACTCTAAGATATGTTGTAAGGCAAATTCAAATGCAAAGTAAACGCCAAGTAAAGGTAGATTTTCCAAGATTTCATATAACTAAATAGTATGTACATAAATATATATATTTATATGTATTTATATTACATGTCCAAATATTTTAAAATGAAATATGCAATATCTCATGTAATAATAACGTACCATACTCATGCGGAGTCTCGAAATGCTTAAAGGGTCAGCAGGGTAATCTGGCCTGTTTTCTTGACATTTTTTTTCATAGAAATTTTTATTCCACAATAGAACTTTTTTCACATATCATGAGGTATCTCGTGGAGTGTATAAACAAATTTTTTCGGAATTTTTTGATGACATCTGTCGGAGAAATGGCTGGGTGAATGAGATGCGTTTTTTCACTGGCGGACACGATTTCTCAAGTTTGGAGCATCTGAAACACAAAAACCCAATTTATTGTTAAAAAGTACGTGAACGGTTATCGTTCCTACTAAAATCATAAAAAAAATTTGATAAATAAAAAAGTAATTAATATTTTATTTTTTTTTTAATTTTTCCCCACTTTTTTTACATTAATTTTGTCATACATTGTCAATAAATAATATAAAAATTATGAATCTAGCAGGGACGATAGCCAGGCGTTTTGTGAACGTTAAAAAAAATTAAGCAAATCCGGTGAGTAGTTCGACCGGAATCATGTTCGCCAGTTTAAAAAAGTGTGTTTTGAGAAAAACGCGTTTAAAGTTTGAGGTGTGCACTCCGAGCGCTCCGAACGTCGAGCGGTATTATTATTTTTGGGCCTTTTACGAAACCTTCCTATGGTAAAGTGGATTTCTACATTAATTCTAAGGGTCTAAGGGAAGAGAAAATGAAAAAAAAAAAACAAAAAAAAAAATGTTAATAAAGATTATCCTACCGATCCCTTACAGCGTCGAAATTTTTTCAGAAAAAATCAGCGAATTCATACTCGCATTAAAATTGCTATTCGAACTGCCATGCAAAGGGCTTTCCTTACCTTTCTGTTGTCATAAAAATATAATATCAATGATTCTATAAACTTACATATATGATAACAACAAAGTAAAAGTAGTAACCAGTTAATTCTGCCACGCTTTTCAACAAACAACTTCTAATATTAGATTCCGGATTTTTAGCTTTACCACTCAATCCATAATAATTTAATAAAAACAAAAGCTGCCATTCTCTCGCTTAATGAGCAAGTGAATGAAATTTATTCAGTAAAATACTCGTATGTATAAAAAATGCAAAGTCGTATTAATGTTCGCTTCGTGAATGTTTAAATTATAAAAAAACGCAAGATAACTATCATGAAAGCTTAAGACATAAGCGGGAGTGACTCATTTTGGTGACTCAAGTTGGTGCAATTGCGTAAAGGTTTCGGTTAATGATGGGATTGGTTACTTCGAATTGCCCGTAATAGAATTCGCAATTGATCTGGACAAGCAACTTATGGCAAATTATTATATTGTGACTCATTTAAGCACATTCTAAGAAGAACATTCTTGAATGTTAATCTGTGGTTATGTTGATATTAAGAGAGCATTTTACATTCTAATAATAATGTGTCCTTGTGCTAAAAATTCATTGAGTAGGGGTCCCATATACACATCTAATATAAGGTTTTTCAAGTGTCCTCTTGACTTTACACCATATATGTAAGGTTAGGTTAGATGGCTGATTAAAGATCGCACTTTGACTTATGTATATATGTAGTCTTTTGTGACTCCTGTGTTCGAACTTATAAATTACCAAAACACATAGTAAGCCAATACAAATTTGCTCAGGCGGTTAATTTCCATTCCCACCAGCTCGATGTGATGCCTGAATGTATACACTCAATCGTGTTGAAACAGTGTCCGCACATTAGTATTTTAGATTTCTTGAATAGCCAGAAGTCGCATGGAGCCAAATCGGGCGAATACCGTGTTTGGGGAACGATATGAATCTAGTTTTTGGCAAAAAATCTCAAAAAACTGATGACAGTATGACATTGCATTATCGTGTTGAAGGAACCAAGAGTGTTTTGCTTATAAATTCGGCCGTTTCAGAGGAATAACTTTAACGCATAACGCTCAAATAATATTCTTTGTTGACACTTTATACCGTCGGAAAGAGTCCATAGTGCTCCACACCTATATATGGTAATCATTTCACTTTACTTTTTACTCTATTTTAATACAAATGGAATAATGGCTCATGGCTATGGTCACGGAAAACGTTGAAGAAGTGGTTTTTGGAATCTACTTTAGCACGAAGAAAAATATATATTTTTTTAGTAGCAGAAATCTCTCAGTGTTGGTCGTGTAGTCATGGAAAACTTGTCTCATGCAAGCCGTCCATCCACCTCTGTTACCTCTGTCAATGACGATAATATCGAAAAGGTTAAATAAACAGTGATTGAAAATCGTCGTATGGTCATGAGAGTTACAAGTATAGCAGAGCATCTCCATATCTTAGCTTTTATGGTTAACGTTTTGAGAATAAAGCGTGTCAGTGCTAGACTTGAGCCAAAAGACCTGTATCTTTGTAGTCGATTCTAAAAGAGATCTCACTTGGATAGCTAGAACGCCAGATCGTTGTGATACCTAAACTTGCTTTATGGACTTTATGGACTATTAGACTAGAAATTGGCAAGCGCTTTGAGCCTATCACAAAAAAGAAGAAAGAAATGTTGGACAACGTAAACGACAATTCCTCATTCATCAAACTCAACATTACTGGTGTCGATACGTGGGTTTATGAATAGTGATTCGATGCTATACAACAATATAGTGAATGGTGCTTAACTAACGCGCCGAAACCGCAAATAACCAAAGTTCGCTGAAGGCACCGAAGGCCATACCAACCGAGGTTTATAACAAGCGTATGGGAAATTTTAAAAATTGGTTTAATCGTTGGCATGTTTGTGTTGATTTTTTGAAGACAATTATAAATATTTGTATTAAAAAACCTGAAAATGTAGTTTCTATTGTCAGTCCGTCGGAAATTTGGTATACTTAAAGTATTATCGTTATTCTAGGTTACTTAAACTCGGCTGTAAGCGGTGTCTACGCCAATAAAGAAGAGAGTAAGGTCAGTCAAAGCTAACTATATCATCAGAATTTAGTTATCTTCATGAAATTGTGCGAAAATATGATCCGGATCATAGTTTAGTACTAAATGCAATCAGCTCAGACCTCCCTCCAGCATCAATATAGCCAGACTTCAACGCAAATAAAGTGACTTTGTTTGACAAAAAAAACATAAAAACTTTTAGGCAACACCTGAAAATATTTCCCTCTCCTTAATTTCTGAATATTACTTTATTATAATTATTATTTTTTTTTTTTTAGCTTAAAAATTCCAAACAGGTGGCAGCTTTTGGTTTGTTATCATTTGAGAAAAATCCAAGAAAGATATTATTTCGCTTAAGCTATCATAAAGATAACTTTATTACAATTTGCAACAACAAAAATATACACCACAAAAGCCTCACAACAATTGTGCACATTTTCGCCGCTGCTCTTCTCAGCGAAAACGGTAAAATATCCAAAAGTATGCAAACCATTAAAATATAATTCAATCAACCGTCAGAGGCGATTCATCCATCAAATGCCAGCGAACGCGTTGCCCAAGTGTCTGTGTGTGTCTATGTATGTTGGTCAAGTGTAGCTGTGCGAGCAGCCGTCCATCCACCTGGCATTGAACAGCTACGCGCGCTCTTCTTCTTTTCGCCACCGTTCGGTGTTTATATTGCGAAATTGATTGTTTATGCATGTAACACCTGTTGTGGGCTAACTTTGCGGTTTAATTTTTCTGGTGTTGATTGAACACATCTTCTTCTTTGTCGCTCGTTTTAGAATCACCGCTAAGAAGCATTTTGTTAGAAGAGAATGCGGCACATTCGAAGCTGAGCGCTTCTCTCGTAGAGAGGACTGGGATTTATGCAAATTTGTTCTATAGTTTAGGTCACCAGTGGTTACGTCTTTAAAGCTGACTAAACTGCAGTAATTATCAATAAATGTACGGTGCGGAAATACCCGTTTAATTACATACTTTTCTGGTAGTAGATGTAATATCTATTAAATGGCTTAGACATGTAGTAATCACTTGGTGCCAGTTCTGGACTATGAGATGGATGCATAAGAACCTCTTTACTAAGCTCCGTGAGCTTGTGGCGATTCACTATCGATGTGTTTGGCCAGGCGTTGTCCCGATGGAACACGATTGCTCTCTTATTGAACAAAGTTGGCCGCTTCTGGGCGATTGCTGCCTTAAGACGGCCCAATATTCGATAACACAACTCCGAATAAAGAGTTGGGCCGTAGGAGATCTACTCAAGGTAGATAATTCCCTACCACTCCCATCAAATATATAGCAAAACCTTCTTGACCGTCAATCCTGGCTTCGTCATAGTTTTCGCCAGCTCACCGAGGATCACTCACGTTTGTTTTCGCTTGAGTTTGTCATAAGTGTCCAATTTTTCATCACCAGTCTATATCATCACCAGGTATATCGATTTTCTTGAGATTTAGCAATGATTCTCAAGTGGAAATTCAGTCCATGAGGTATTTTTTACGTTATCTCGAATGACACTCATACATCGAGATTTTAATTGTATCCAGCTTTACTTAAATGGTTCCAAATGGGTTTATACAATGTTTAGATCCTGGGGATCGAAATAGTTGGACTCGATACTTTCGATAGAAGGCCATCCATAAAGCAGCTCATCTTTGATATCAAAGTCACTGGAATGGTATCGACGAAATCAAATTTTCGATTGGTTCTTACTCTATTGGGACCATAGACACTACTACGATTTTTAGCAGCTTTTCTTTGCTGGTGAAAAATAAGTCTGGTTAGTTTAAGGTATCGATCATAACAGAATTTTGACTTGGACACCTAAGTACGCCAGTCCGTTGAGGTATCTATAACGTCTGTATACTAGATCTTAAGACACTAACAAATCGACAAAGTTCTCTGAGCCTACCACTAATTCGTTGAGGCGGCCAACTCAGTTTCGGCTATGACTTTTGATTCGCCAAAGGTAGTACTGAGTCACGTATACACAAAACTGTCTGTGAAGTTTTTTTTTTTAGTACAAAATCATATAATTCCAAGGCCTTATAGAGTAACCCGATCGCATTTTTACAATATGAGATTTTCATCATCAATTCCTGTATCTCATACTGAGGCTTAGAGCATCAATAAATTATTTCCTCTTGTAGGGTTCTCGAGAGCTTGTCGCTGCTAGCCATGGGTTATGCCACCACACCTTGAGATTATGCTTTAAACGTCTGTTAACAAAGCTCTGCCGAGTTCGAGAAACGTTGGACTTAGAGAGTCTGATTTTTATTTGCTCCATTTTAAGGTTCCCTACTTTTTTAAAGTAAAAATACAAAAACTTATTATTTTTTGAAGATCATCTCTTTTTAATGTTGTCCGCGCCTATGTATCAGATGGTCCATCCGTTGAGTCCAATTTTCGATGACTCGTTTGAGCATTTCGACTGGTAACTGGCGAATGACACGCGTGATGTTTTCCTCCAAGATCTGAATCGAAGCGAGATTGTCCGCATAGATTTTAGACTTTACAAATCACCACAGGAAAAAGTCTAACCATGTGATATCACATGATCTTGGTGGTCAATCGACCGGCCCAATAGTTGAACTTATGTGCGCATCGAAGTGTTCTCTCAATAAATCCATTGATTGGCATCAAATAGTCGGTTATTATGACGCAATAACAGTCGTCATTGATGGTTACATTCCCACCGTCATCATTTTTGAAGAAATATGAACCGATGATTCCACCGGCCCACAAACCATACCAAACCGTTGTTATTTCTGGATGAAATAGGAACTCTTGAAACTCTTCAGGTTGCTCTTTGTTCCAAATGTGACAATTATTCTTTCAATGGGTATGTATTGAGCCAGAAATGGGCATCAGCTGGAAAAAATTTGGCTCGAAAAAGTTGTATCTTCTTGGAACTTTTCAAGATCCCACAGAGCGAAGCGATGTCGCTTGTGTAGGTCGAGCGGCCTCAGTTCTTGTACGAGCTGTATTTTAGCAATTTAAGATATCGACGCAAAATCCGCCAAGTCGTTCCCTACATCAGTTAGAGTTGCTGTGAACGATGCGGAATCGACTCTCCATGGTCTTCGTGTTCGCTCTCAGTTACGGCTGCTGTATTTTCTTCACTTGGATCTTTAGATAGCTTTTCACTTAGCCTTATATATGTATATTTGTCTAAAACGATGTAAACTATTCAGCCTTGTACATATGTTTGTTGAAATATATCGAAAATCTTTCAGTAAACTAGTGCGATCACTCCTTCAAGCACTAAAATGTTCACTGACAGCAACTTCTTAAGAACGTTCTACAGCATAAGCTTCGAAACTCGCTAACAAATATGTACTACATAAGTGCACTTATATAACTCCCCTTCAAGCACTGTCTGCCACCCAAAAAGTTCACAATACCTACAATTTTATTTAGGTCAACTGTTCTTCAATAATCATTTACCGTTTAAGCACTCTTCACTTGCAACCGAAATTATGCATTTCACTCCATAGCCGGCAATCAGTAGGAAAAATAGTACGAAAAGCAGACCGAAACTTTACGGAAATCGCACCTCCAGCCACTTGAGCAACTGTGGTGGCAGCACTGCCTATCAGGCGCATCAACGCTCTCGATCTGATGCAGCCAGCATCTGGTCAACAGACAATTGATGACGGCGCATTAACTTAGCGGTCCAGTAGTTAAGTTGGCTTATGTAACAGCGCGATGATGCGGACAAGCATTGTTGCAAGAGGGTTTGAGGGGAGAATGGAAGCGAGCAGATAGCCGGACAGCGTCGTCACTTGAGTAAACGCTGCAACTGAATTTCAAGTGAAGCAGTGCTCAGCACCCATTCGGTGCTTGATTGGTTTTCTATAACTCGTATATTTAGTCGAACACTTTTTGTTTTAGCAAGTTTCCTTTGAACTTTAATTGCGCGCCTTGCTGCACGTTTCCAATTAAACTTTGGTAATTAGAATGAATGAGCGGGAAAATTTCACGAGAATTAATTTTTGCATTGCGTTATCAATACATTTAAAGCACTTATATTTATAAACAATGGATTCTAACTAACTGTGATTTACTATTTATTCCGCTTTAAAAGGTGGCGCGTATGCAGCTGTATAGCATAGTTACCTGAACCGACAACCCCACAACGAGATTTAGACGATAGCAGCTTGAACATATTAACGGCTGTGACACGCAGCGGTTGGCTCAGTTGGAGTAGAAGTGCGCGCAAAATGACAACCCGCCAACACAGTTTCCAATGGTGCCTGCTTATAACGGCTGCGATTTTACTGCTGCCAGCGGCATATGGTAACTTCACACAGCCAAGCGCCTATATACCTTGAAAACTATAGAAATTTTCTGCTTGCAGGCTTTCCTTTCATCTTCAACAGCAACCGTAAGGTGATCAACTGGACTGTGCCGGAAGACGATTGGGAAATCCATGCAGCGCCGCGCAGCATAACGCCGCACGTCGAACTGAAAAAGTTTCCGAACCGCACAAACGCCGAACCGGGACAGAGCGATGAAGAGTTTTTGGCGCGTTTGCGTCAACTCAAACGCAACGACACAATGGCGCGCATGCTGTGGTATGACACTACACCGGATGGGCTTAGCTACCCACCGTTCGTGGACAAGGCGCTGAAGTTGTTCAATCTCAAGCAGGTGGCGTTCGAGATCGAGAACAGCGTAATGTCCAAAGTCTCATGTACCGCCTGCAAGGCCGGCGCTGGACTGCTGCAGCATTACATACGCGCGGGCAAAACCGAGGCGCAAATCATCAAGTTGATTTACGAATTTTGCGTTAACCTCAACATACAAAGTCCACGCGTGTGTGAGGGCGTCTCGACACTCTTCGGCAGTGAAGTGATTTATGTGCTGCAGCGCGTCAATCTCGGCCCCGATGAGATTTGCAGTTTTGTGATCGGCGACGCTTGTGGTGATGTTTACAATCCGTACCATGAGTGGGAAGTGATATTTCCGCCAGTGCCTAAACCGCCGGTTGCCGAAGTCGGTATGCCAAAAGAGGCAGCGCCATTCTTCAAAGTGTTACACATCTCAGATACACACTACGATCCGCACTATGTGGAAGGCTCCAATGCTAACTGCAATGAGCCGTTATGTTGCCGATTGAGCAGCGGACGTCCCTCGAATCCGAACGATGCGGCCGGTAAGTGGGGCGACTACCGCAAGTGCGATACGCCGAAACGTACGGTGGATAATATGTTGGAGCATATCGCCGATACGCACAAAGATATTGACTATATACTGTGGACGGGCGATCTGCCGCCACATGACGTTTGGAACCAAACGAAGGAGGAGAATTTGGAGATTATCAAGGAGACTGTACGCCAAATGACGGAAAAGTTTCCCGGCATACCGATCTTCCCGGCGTTGGGCAATCACGAAAGTGCGCCAGTGAACAGCTTTCCGCCGCCGTATGTGAACCAAGTGGACATCTCTATATCGTGGTTATATGATGAATTAGATGTGCAGTGGCGTCGTTGGCTGCCACAGAGTGTCTCGCATACTGTGCGACGTGGCGCTTTCTATTCGGTACTCGTGCGGCCGGGCTTCCGTATTATTTCGCTCAACATGAATTATTGCAATAATAAAAATTGGTGAGTCAAAGCTTTAATTTAAAATCGTACCGGTTTGTTGTACTAAATTGGTTTATCCTCAAGGTGGTTACTGCTCAATTCCACAGATCCGGCGACGGAGCTGCAATGGTTCATATATGAGCTGCAAAGCGCTGAGTTCTCCAACGAGAAAGTACATGTGATCGGTCACATACCGCCAGGTCATCCGGATTGCTTGAAGGTCTGGTCTCGCAACTTCTATCGCATCATTTCGCGTTACGAGAGCACAATTACCGCACAGTTCTACGGTCACACGCACTTTGACGAGTTCGAAATGTTCTACGATCCGCATGACCTTAGTGAGTAGTCTTAAAATAAATTAATTGCCAATGAAGTCAAATTATTAGTAATACGGGTTTACGCTCTCAGGTCATCCCACAAGTATAGCATATATTGGACCATCGGTATCACCCTATTATGATCTAAATCCGGGTTATCGTGTGTACTATGTTGATGGTGACCACGACACGACCACACGTCTAGTCGTGGATCACGAGTCTTGGATCATGAATTTGAAGGAGGCAAACCTTTACGACTACCCGATATGGTATAAGTTGTATACGACACGTGCGGCGTATAATATGAAAGCACTTAGGCCTGTGGACTGGAGCAACCTAATCGATGAGATGGCGAATAATCAAGAATTATTTGATTTGTATTACAAGTAAGTGAGATTGGTCATTAAATTAAAGTAAGAATGATGGAACCGATTTTGATGACCACAGATTTGTGTAATTAGCCTTCACTCCAAGAGCAAAGTAACGCAATTTCTTTGGTTTCGTCGATTCTGTTCCGTTAAATTTTATCTCAAAGTTGCACCACACAATGGAAAGCCAATTGGCGTACATATCAATAAATTAATGAAAACCGTCGAGTCCGACCGTCATGTAAGCACTTTTTCAATCGCCTAGGAGCTAAGAATTGCACCAAAACTGCTTATGCCCATTTACATAACTTGAGCTGGCGATTACCATGGTTGAACAACAGACTGTACCGAAAGTTTTGTTATGCGTTTGGTGGGTTTGGCAGATAATCATCTATCATGAGCTAACCCCTTACGGTCACACTCCTAGCTCGGACCTGTACTGGCATCAGTCGGACCGTCTGAAGGAAGCAATCGTTCAGAGACTGCACACATCTATAAAGATTAGCCAGATGTTCCGGGAGCTTGGTTAAGAGGTTTTTATACATCTTTTGATAGAACAAACCTGGCATAAAGTGTTTATTGTCTGTTCGTGTTTAAAGCGAATGGTTTTGTTAAAGAAAAATTCATCTCAAGAGAAGCCTCGGCAGCCCCAGTCTTTTGCCACATCGATAGTGACTCGATAGATGCTCCGAGGAGCTTGGTTGGGAGCTTCTTATGTATCCACCTTATGGTCCGGATCTGGCTTTAGGTCGTTACTAACACTTCCTACTTATGACGTACAATTTTGCTGGTGAAAAATATACCTCAAGAGAAGAAAATCGACTTTTCCATATTTTTACCTTGATGAAGGCCAAATGTTTGAGCTAAACCGGATCAATTTAAGTCTGCTAAAAGAAACTTCTACTAAAAGATTTATGTTTACTAGACCTTATATGAATATTAACCGAGACTTTGGAATTCCTGACCGTCGCATAAATTCACGAACGTGTATAAACCGGATATACATGCAATGAGTAACAAATAGTTTACCCGAAAACCTCTCTTATAAGAAAATATTATATTCTTCTTCGTCGAAACAAATACAACTCTGCCTTACTATTAACCTCAAATGAAAACTTACTTCTTTTGCCATAAATACTCAACATTGTTGTTGCATTTTGCAGAAACTACTGGAAGAACTCACCCATACGGCCGGTATGTGACGCCGAATGCCGTAAGCGTATGTTGTGCGACTGCAAGAGCGGACGTTCGCACGACCGACGGCATTTCTGTGAAGACGTCGAGGCGAAGGTGGACGACGGCTCGTCGAAATCCTGGAAGTCATGGCTGTACCGCGGCTTGACGAACTCGTACGTAAAACTTTTTGTGTGAATGCATTACCGTTATGTACTTAAACATTAATGAGAAAAGTTTTGTTTGGTGAAATTGTTATTGGTGCATTGTCTTGAAATCGGCACATAAATGTTGGTATATTGGAAAAAATGTTGCATAATTAGTGTTTTAAGGTAGTAAGTAGCACATTTGTGTAGCATCAGTGGATCTTGTGTTCATACTTACGCTTTGTACATATTTATAGCGTTTTATTTATATATAAAATTTTATTATATTTATGTATCTTTATTAACTTATATTTTACCCGATATGTTACCTTATATATTACCCTATTTATTATCCTATTTTAACCTTATCTAGCCTCTTATTATATGTCATAGTTCATAAAAAAAGCAAAAACTTAAAATTTTCAAATTCTTTTCCTGTGTCCATTGTCCTCTCGTTCTGCCACTAACCACTGCTTGTCAGCTGCTTTTCATTGTACATAATCTGTTATCTCTTATCTTTGCTTATCTTGTAGTGTTTCCGCTGTTACCAACACATATGAAGCTGTTTCGAACATTTTTAGTGACTAAGTACCTGTAAATAAATTAAAAAATCAACTTAATTAATTAATTTAGTTTAATTAGCGCTAATCGCTTATACATCGTATACACCTTAACTATTTCCGCGACAACTACGGTTGCGCGACGTAGAATGAGTTCATTTAAGGAGTTATATCCACTTCAAGTAAAAAATTTTTTTTGCGAATTTTTTTTTGAAGAAAAAATTTTTTTTAATAAATAATTAAAACCTAATATGCATTGAAAGCATTTTAAGTGCTTTAATAATTGGCGATTAATTTTAAGAAATTTTGGATTACCTTGAACTTGTAACCGAACTCCAGCGGATTGCCGAAAAAAGGAGAAAAAGATTTTTCTTCTTAAAATTAACTCAAAACCGAAAACTAAAAAAACATATTATTACTATAGATGAATACGAATGATCGACTAACTAGTCAATATTCTGATATTTGAACAAGTGGGGACACCAAAAAAAAATTTAATTTAATTTTTTTTTGTAGTGGCTTATGGGGTTACATGGATTTCGTCGAGCAAAAAGTGAGACATTTTTAGTAATTTTTTCATTTAAAAAATTAAATATTTTTTCAAACTTCTTATTATGCCAAAGCTACATATTTTGCAAAAAAATTATGCAATTTTGAAAGAAAAATATTCAAAACTCCGCCATTGCTGTCTTTTCCGGCAGTCTTTCAGAAAAAAGCTGGCCTCAGCGTTTACTACAGAACTTCTTACAGGCTCATCATAAGCAAAAAGAAAAAAAACCATGTTTTAATTATAACCAAAAATAAAGTATTGGAAGAAGGAAAAACAAAAAAAAATGTGAAAATTTTTTTTCACAGTTTTGACAGACGTTTTTACAAAAAATTGCAAATTTTGTCGAAAATTTCGCGACTTTTTTTTAAATATAACAGTTGTAATGAACAAAAAATTTCTTCGTGTAAGACCTTGTAAATTATTTCTCGAAGAATTCTATACAATTTCATTAAGATCGGTATTACTCGGAAACGCGAAACCCATGTAACCCCTTAAAAAATCTGAAGTAACATTCAAAACTTTATTCCTTCGATCATTGCTCGAAAAATTTATCTAAGAAGATCGTGTGAAAACTCAAGTCGTTTGGTCTAACTTGAGAATTTAGACCGCGAAACCCATGTAACCCCTTAAAAAAACGAAATTATAATCCAAAACTTTATTCCCTCGGTCATTACCTGATAAATTCATCTAAAAAAAGTCGTGTGAAAATTTAAGTCGCTTGGTCCAACTTGAGAAATAGGCCGTGAAACCCAAATCCAAAACTTTATTCCGTCGATCATTACCCGATAAAAGTATGAAAAAAAATGTGAAAATTCAAGTCGTGATTTTAGACCGTGAAACCCATGTAATCCCTTAAAAAACGAAATTATTATCCAAAACTTTGTTCCCACGTTCATTACCTGATAATACATATATCTAAGAAGTTCGTGTTAAAACTCAAGTCGTTTGGTCCAACTTGAGAATTTAGACCGTGAAACCCATGTAACCCTTTAAAAAATCGAAAATAATATCCAAAACTTTATTCCCACGTTCATTACCTGATAAATTCATCTAAAAAAAGTCGTGTGAAAATTTAAGTCGATTGGTCCAACTTGAGAATTAGGCCGTGAAACCCAAATCCAAAACTTTACTCCGTCGATCATTACCCGATAAAAGTATGAAAAAAAGTGTGAAAATTCAAGTCGTGATTTTAGACCGTGAAACCCATGTAACCCATTAAAAAAACGAAATTATTATCCAAAACTTTATTTCTTCGATCATTACCTGATAAATATATGTCTAAGATGGTTGTGTGAAAGCTCAAGCCGTTTGGTCCAGAAAGCTTCCTCTCCGACTTTGAAAACAGCTTTTCGAGAAGAACTCGTTTAAAGTCAAAAATATTTTTACAAATTCGTTGATATCTCCCAAACTATTTTGCCGGTTCAGCGCCAATATATTCGGAATAGCTATATAAGCAATAAGAAAATCGCCTTTTTGTACATTCACCAGAGGATATAACTCACAATATACAGAGATATAACTCCCCAAAGAGTAGTGGATATAGCCCCTTAAAAGTAGTGCCCACATTTTAACCCAAAACTAACACATTTTACTTATTAATTATGCTTCAATAAACGCACTTATGCAACAAAACGGTGTTTGGAACAACAACAACAACAAAAACACATACATATGCACTGCAAAACATACTACTTGGCTAAACACAAAACACGGTGCGTAACGGCACAAATTGCAACTCGCCAGCGAGGAGAACACAGCCGAGACCACAACCGAAAAGTGGCGAGTGCCCGATGTGCTTTACATATTTAGACGCTGAGCGGGTGAAGGTGGGCTGAAAACGCGGCTTGCTTTTTATTTTAGAATTTTATGTAATTTTAATTTTGGATAATTTTACAATTCGATATAATTTTGTAAATGGATTTGGATTTTGGATATGATTTATGGTGGCTGGTGGCGCGTTATGCCGCGGTTTATGGGCACTTGAAAATCAAAAGTTCGTGCAACCAACGCACCAAACTGTGAATATAAAATGTATATATATAAACTATAAACACTTTTAATTATTACAAATACAAATAGACAAATAAAAATGGGTTCCAACAAAAGCGCTTTACACATTTCTTCTGCAATCCCCCTCAAATCTATAGTTATAGTCTGATCTCGTCCATCACGTACCTGCCCAAGTACCTGATGGGCTTCGGCTGAAGCGGAGTTGGCGCCAGCGATAGCTGATGTAAGCCTGTTAGTATCCTAATAAAAGAAAAAGGCCAAAACGAATATACAACGCGCGGACTTGAAATCGAGAGAGAGAGAGAGGGACCAGAGCTGTACATACTGTAGCAAGTTGAGAGAATTTCTCCTGTAAAAGTGCAAACAGAACAAACTCATATGCAAATTTCTATTATAAAATATTTTAATTATAAAAATTATTTAGGTTGTAGCTATAAAATAGTGTGTGTGTGTATTAGGGTGGGTAATTTTTTTTTATTAATTTGGCGATTCATTTTAAGAAATTTTGGTTGTCGATCTCAACAATGAGCTCCGAAAACTGGCGTCTAGCGATGTTTTTTCAGCTTAAAATTGTATCAGAACTTTAGATACCGTTAAAAAATATATGAAAACAGTAAAAAATATTAAATGCATAATAAAGTAAAAATATCTAAACTTTTTAAAACTTTCAACTATTATTTTAATAATTTTTTTCTCGTCATTTCGAACATTATTTTCAAAAAAAAAAATTTTTTGTTAAATAAAAAATTTTTTAAATTAAAAAAAAATCCGAAAGATCGAAAATCATTATTAAGATCGAAAATTAATATTACAAAAAAATTTAAAAGATTTAAAAAAAAATTTTTTTTACCCACCCTAGTGTATGTACATTAGTTATGTGATTATTAGCATTAAGTATAATTATATTTAAGTAGTACATTAAAGCAGCAATATTAACAAAATGAAAAGTCAAATATTTATAAGAACACGCACACACACATACATACATAAATTAAACAAAAAAAGCTGTCTCGAATACTCGGAACTTGTTTGCTTCAAAAAACGCCCACTTTCTTAGCTGTAAAATTTAAGTTAAACGTAATTTTTAACTTAAAAAGTCAAAGCTAACCGTAAACGCACACACACAGTCATAAAGTAAGCATAGCCCGCACACCTGCAAATACACTCATACAGTTAGTTTCAAAGCATATGCAATATCAATGTGCATATACTCGTTTTAAGTTATATTAATGTAGCTTTAATAACAAAATGAATAAAAATATATTTTAAATTAAATATTTGCATTTCAATTGGCATTAAAGCTTTTTGAGTTTTTGTTCGTACTGTAGATGAAAAAGTTTCGTGCTTAGCTAAGACATACACGGCATGCGCTAACAGTTTGGTAGCCAATGTGTTTGCTGTTTTGGCATTAGGGGAGTTCACAGCAGACACGTTATTTTTTTGTGCTAATTTATGTGTAAAATATAATAATAAATTTTAATAATTATTAATCATATATTAAAATCAATTATTATTTTTCCATCATTTGAGCATCATTAAGGGATTAAATTCATTGTTTAGAATACTGAAGAAAAAGGTTAAGCGAAGGATCGAAAATTATTACCTTAAGGAAATGGATGTTTAGGCTTAGATGTTGACCGATTTCATTCATATTCAACCCAAATATTAAAAAATAAATAAAATTTTATTAAAATGACACATATTTTGATCAACTTTCAAGTCAACTCAGATGTCGGATGCCATTGAAACGGGTATACAGGGCTAGGAGTAGATGTGTGCAGATATAACTACTTTTGGCCTTAAGCTAAATTATGCTCGAAAACATATTGCCATTCAATTTTATTAAGATAACTCAAACTTAAACCGATATATTCATCATAATCGCTAGAGTAAAGAAATCATGATTTTCTTTTTCATCTGCGGAAGTGTTCCTCTTCCTCTGCCTCCACCGCTGGATACTGAATCGTATACTTCAAAGCTGGAGTGTTCTCATCCATTCGCACAACACTATGTCAATGTCGCCGTATATCTCGTACAGCTCATCGTTCCATCGTCTACGGAATTCGCCGTTGTCAAAGGATCATAAATCTTTCGCAAAACCTTTCTCTCTAACACTCCTAACTTCGGCTCGTCAGCTGTTGTCATTGTCCGTACCTTCGCATTATAGCAGCAGGACGGGAATGATGAGGGACTTGTAGAATTTGGTCTTTGTTCATCGAGAGAGGAATTTACTTTTCAGTTGTTTTATTAGTCCGAAGTAACACCTGTTGGCAAGAGTTATTTCGCGTTGGATTTTCGTGGCTCATGTTGTTGTGGGTATTAATGCTGGTTGTTTGATAACACGAGTTATTTCATCTTGTCCTTGTTCAGAATCAGACCTATACGCTTTCCTTCTGTATCCAATCCGAAAACGCAGAACTAATGGCGAGGTTGTTGAAGCCAATGATATCAATATCATCGGCTAGGCGAGTAGCTGTACACTCTTATAGAGGATTGTGTATTCTTTTTGGGTCTGCAGCTTGTATTAATTTTTCCAGTACTAGATTGAAGAAGTCACACGATAGAGAGTGTCCTTGTCTGAAATCTTCTTTGATGTGTCGAAGTACTCGAAGTGGTCCTCCCTGATCCTGACAGAGCGTTTGATATTGATCAACGTCAGTTTACACATCCATATTAGAGGTACAGAGCTATCAAATTCAGACAAACCGAATAGAGACAGCTTCGTTTTGTACTGTCGAACGCCCGATATTAGGAATGTTTATCCCTCGGTAATTGATGCAGATTGTGGGGTCCCCCTTTCTTTGGTAAGGGCAGAGCCTACTTAGATTCCAATTGTCGAGCATGCTTTAGTCCAACCACACATTCTGCAAAGAACATGCCTCTTGTCAGCTTTTCCCGCCTTATTTAAATAGCTCGGCCGGCAATCCATTGCCATATCGACATATTCGATATCTGGAGTAAAAATTTTGAATAAGTGGGAGTGGCCTCGGTCTCTACTAGGCTTACGTAAATTTCCTCTTGACCAATAAAGCTACAATAACCTATTTGGTTAAGAAAATTCTTATAGGTCCACGACAAATGCATGAAATCGGAAAATAACCCCGACTCCACGTATAAGGTACTGTTAAAAACTACTAAAAGGTGATAAATTTAATAACTAAATACGACAGAGACATAAAATTTTATCTCGCAGTTGGTGTGAGAAGGTTTAATAGGAGCCGGGACCAACATTGGACGCTGGGAAAGGCACAGCCTACTTTTAAGTAAAATCACATTAATTACGACAATCTTGAGACCCACTCAACCGATTTCAACCAAATTTGGTACGTGACATTCCTCTTAGGCCAAATTGGACTGTAGTCACGCCTACTAACCATTTAACACAGTTTAAACTCCATCTGATTCTTTTCTTTTTAGAGTAAAAATCAATAATCAATTAACATGTTGGCCTTTAATCTTGAGTTATATTTTTCCCACTATCTGAATTTTGTGGATTTTTATTGTGTTATTTTTAATCATGTTTCGAACATAATCCCCAATTTCCAGATTTATGTAACTTCTCGTAACTCTTCTTTTCTGTCTAATTTGACCGGACTACATTTAAAAATTTTTTATGAAGTTTTGATCAAACTAAAAATAAGGATTCTATTGTACAAAGCATTCCGCAAAGAACAGGAAATATCCTCAGATCTCGACTGAAGGATCTTGCCGAAACAAAAGTCTTCTACCAACTCTGTCCTCTCTATTTACCTTCGCTACAAATCAATCACTTCTAGGGAATCAAATTTACAGCTCTAGCCCTGCTTGGCGAGCTTTCACTGTACTTTATATGCCCACTCGTATTTGCATATATTCATGTTCTTCACTGCAGCAAAGCTTCAGCGCAATGGAATTCTTTGTTAGCCAAAAACTGAATGAGTTGCCCGTTGCCGCGATCGTAATAATCGCTTACTACCGATAAACCCACTGAGTGCATTAATGTGTCGTAATTAATGCCAATACTCAATTACACAGATCAAATTTAGATATGAGCAATAGAAAATTGAGACCAGAGTTGAAGCGTATTGGCGAATCGTCAAACGGTCTACTTGTCATTTAAAGAGGAAATGCTGTCTAAGGCACCAAAAGGTAATCAGATCGACGGTTTGGTGATTACGAAGGTAAATTTGAGAAGTAAGTTTCAGTTTAGCAAATGTAACGGTAAGTATGGTAGGGGAAGACGATTTTTGAATGGGTCTTAGAGAAAAATGAATGAAAAAATATTCTTATTACAAAACAAACTTGTTGTATTCTTCTCAACTTTCTAGCGTTCTAATTACTTTGCCAACTTTTTGCTAGCCGTTCGGGCGGCAATAATTATATAGCAGCCGTAGCTGAGGGCGTGGAGCGTCGATTCGGCGCCATTCGGAGCAACTCGGACTGTTGTGTGGATTGGCTTGGCGCATTTTATGTCGAGATCTTAAACTGAAAGTCTACAAAACACTGTTGAAGCTGTTCGACCTTTCCAAGCGTCATCGCTTCGCTCTATGGGCTCTTGAAAAGTTCCAAGAATATCCCACGTTTTCGAGCCAAATTTTGTTCAGCGTTGAGGCCCCTTTCTGGCCCAATGGTTATGTAAACAAGCAAAATTGCCGCGTTTGGGATCAAGAGCAGGTTAAATAGATTGAAAAGCTGCCATTTCATTCAGAAAAAACACGGTTAGGTGTGGTTTGCGGATCGGTAGAATTATCAGCGACCATAATAACCGACTATTTGATGCCTGAAATTGAAGCTCCTGTTCTCGCCGACATTTGGTTTCAATAAGATGGCGCCGCTTCCCACATATTGCATCAATCAATGGATTTATTGAGAGAACAACTCAGTGGAGCAGGTAATCTCACGTTTTGGGCCGGTCGATTGGCCAACAAGATCGTGTTATAAACACCGTTCAACTTTTTCCTGTAGAAATATGTTAAGTCTAAAGTCTATGCGGACAATCCCGCTTCAATTCATGCCTTGGAGCAAAACATCACGTGTGCCGTCTGCCAGTTTCCAGTCGAAAAATGCACCATCTGAGACATAGCCGCGGCCAACAGTTGAAAGAGAGAATCTTCAAAAAATAAATGCCAACGGATATTCTTTCGAATGGTAATAACCATTCCCCATTAAATTTTCTTTAAAAAAGTAGCACACCTCGAAATGCATCACCCTTTATATCAAATATCAAATCAGTTTACTATATTAAAATTATTGATTATTCAACGTCAATTAATTGCTGCTTAATGGCCAGTACTTAATTGCTGATTTGAGGAATTCCTTCTTGGCATTTAGAAATACACCACGCTTACCTTTCCGACTTTCGTCTAGTTCAGCATGTTTCACTGCACTGTCAATATTTGAAGTGGACACGTTTTCCACTGACTAATGCAAATACATTGAAAATATTATAAATTATGACAATAAAAAATTTCGCTCGGTCCAAAGTTGGAGCACGAAAAGTAAACACATGAGTATTAAGGTCGTAGAACTCTTGTGAACTCTGCCGGTGAGTTCTTCTAAAGAAAGAGGTGTGAACACTGCTGATTCAAGCCGAATTGTTTGGCGCTGCTTGGAAAAGATATGCAAGTATACTTCACTTCAAATATATTTGCATGTATGTATGTTTGAACAGAAGTAGTCGAATTATGCATTTATTCGACTGGGAAAATGTAATTGTCAGCAAGAAGAGCGCGTTACACAGAGACAGTGTATTTGTCGAAAAGTATTTCTATTTGTGGGAAGGGTTGTCTCAATACTCAACTGAAGTCTGGCTCCGCTTAATTTTTTGATCTTTAGATATTTTGATCTTTGTTAAGATCAATGTAACGTTGCATACAGAGTCTAAATTGTCGAAAGTAGAAAAAAACTTTGCTAAAAGCGACTCTAAAAGGGTTAGTTTATGAGGTGAGACCCTTCACTTCCCATATAATAAATCATAAGACCTTTACAAACCAACAATGAGCTATGAGCCCCTCATAATATGGTGAAATAGCCAATAACAGCTTCGAGTATGTTTTCTGAATCGCCGAAGGCAAGTTTAGAACCTCAGTCTGTGCAAAGGCGATAATATGGTTGAGAAAGTGCCTGCATATTTCCACCTATCACACCTCCTTACTACTTGTCAAGTTCTATTGGGCAATATCCAGTAAAAACTCCTATGATTACGGCAAGATGAACTTTTCTTAAGGCAAGCAGTTCATATGATCTACTGCGTTCCGCTCGTCGCCTACTGAGCGAACGCGAGGAGGAGGAAGATGCCAACATAAATCCGACTAGTACCTATACCATTGTGCAAGGGAGTCTCCTTCTGCTAGCTCAACGGGTTTGTAGTTGCCAACGACCCCGCTGTGACCAAACATCGAAATGAGTCTGATGATGAAGTAGATTGTTGCTATTTCAAGTGAGAACATACACTTCTCTACCGCTGGTATTGTCGCAGCACTTCGTAGTAGTATGTCTACCGCCACTTTTAGCCACTTCTGCCTGAGAAACACTACAGTGGTCCGGTAGCTTGAAGTTAAGATTTCCTTCCTAACTTTTACCCATCTATAAAAAAGCTCACTGCGCCTCTTCTCCAGCCACTCTTTCCAATCCATATATCCCTCGTCGGTAAATGAGTAGAGTAAAAGAGTCGTAGCCTCTGCAATGTAGTGATCCAATATTTCAAGAATGCAATTGAAGTTAGAGATAATTTCGGCATGTCCTTGTTAAGACCCCATCATATAATACATGTACATATATACCCAGCTTCCCTGAGCCGTAGAACAAACTTCGAAGCCATGTACTTTCCGGCAATGTCTACGAGTGTAATGTTTAAAATATTATTAAATGTAGTTGGTGTTGGTGTAGTCCGCAGTGCACCGAACAAGCCGCTGAGAGCTTGTCTTTGGGCACGTTAGCAAAGTGTAGCCTTTCGAGCGCCGTCCACCAGACGAATACACCATATAACATTATTGGTTTGTTGAAAGTCCGCACCTTTTCCCTATAGCTCCTCCTCAGCAATATAAGACACTTGATGCCTACCTTACTTATTCCTCAATATTTGGTCTCCTTGAAACTTTCAATCAAGGCTTGTATTTCACCTTATCAACAGGTTGAAGACGTGAGCTTCCAAATGAGGGAATCCTTACCTCCTGATAAATAAAACTATTTACTTGGGTTGACAGAAGCATCGTCTATTCGCCAGTTTGATGCCACGTTGAAGTATCCTAAACTAGACTTATACTTATATAATAACAAAAAGGTTAATATTCCTTGAAAGCATTGAGAATATTTATAAAAAGAAGTCTTCAAGTATTGTAACTGAGCTAATGAAAAATGCTGTCAAGTTCATCTGGATAAACTTCGGAGGTCCTATGGTTACTTAGTACTGTTCTGTCCGCAGACGAATCGCCGATCCTTCTAGCATGACTACGCCCACTCCTCATATAACGGATATATTAAAAGCTACTACTTTTGTGCAATAACTCACTAAGAAAAGCACGCCCGACGCGCTTAATTCTACAGCAAATGAAGTGTTACATAGAAGTCGGGTGAAGGCATAACTTTGGGCAGCATCGACCAATTTCTTGCATCGAATTTTAATCACACCTGCTACCCTCATAGCATATTTCTTAATTCCATTTGATTCTTTCATTTTACAGTATATGTATGTATAAATTAAGCCTCAATGAAGTTATCGGAATACAGCTTTACAAAATTAGTGCCTTCGAGGTACATACATATGTCTAAAAATGTCCAATGACGAATCAAAACTTTTCAAGCCTCTAGATAACAGAATATCGGAACTTTGGGTACATTGTTTTTAACTCTTTTCGTAAATATCACTCACTCTGCGATATATTAATGAAATTATTGCAGTTATTTACTTTTCTAATATAAAGTTTTGCAACACCTGAAAATGCACTGACCCCGGCTTTGATCTTTCAAAATTCCAATTGTGTGAAATATTCTGTTATAACTTTTCTTACATATACATACGTATTATTACTCATATGTCAATAAGCTAATGCACTTCGATGGGTTTTCACGGAAATTATATTTCTGCTGCATCTGAAAGGTGGCGCCACACTACCGTTTTCCAGCAAAAAGTGTCAGCAAAATAGCGCTCCGAATTTCAAACGAATTAGAACAATGAACAAAGCATTAGCGATTCAATCTACCTTCCTACCTTCTTCCTAAGAAACTCAGATAAATTTGACGCAACAAGCATAACGCTGGGCCAAAGGCATTTACATAGGAATATTTCGAATGTAAGCAAAAAGGCACAGCAAATTCTGCTATTTAGATGCCGGTTTATTGAACCCTGTTTCCCTGTGAAATTATCGAATAACAGTTGTTATTAATTTTGATAATCAATTTTGTGGACATTGTACAAAATGTATAACTACATAAATACATATGTATATATACTTGTATGACTAACTCATTAGGGTGAGCCACAAAAAAAAAAATATATATATTTAGAAGAAATTTTATTTTTTTTATTTTTTTTTTATTTCCTTTTTTCAATTTTCAGAATTTTTTTAGCGAATTTATAGGTTGACCCATAAAAATATCCCAACAAGGATATTTTCTTAAATTATGTTTTTTTTCACTTTTATAAAGTTCTTAAATGTACGAGTTTTCGAAATGAAAAATACCCTTGGGGTAGAGCTTTTAGGAAGCTTTATGCTGTACAAGAATCCCTTTTTTATTTATATTTTGATTTTTTTTACTTTTCGAAGGCTTACCTATTTTTGAACTGAAAAAATATCCCTGTGTAGAATAGATGTGTAGGAAATTGTATGCTCTACAAGAATCCGTATGCAAAGGTATGCCAATTTATATATGTACATAATAGGTTGACTCATAAAAATATCCCTACAGGGAAATTTTCTAAAATTTAATTTTTTCACTTTTCTAAAATTTTTAAATGTACGAGTTTTCGAATTGAAAAAATACCATTGAGGTAGAGTTTTTAGAAAGTCTTATTCTCTACAAGAATCCATTTTTTTATTTATATTTTGATTTTTTCACTTTTCGAAAGCTTTTAAATGTACCAATTTTTGTACTGAAAAAATGTCCCTGTGTAGATTTTTTTTAAGAAATTTCATGCTCTACAAGAATTTGTATGCAAAGGTTCTCGAATTCATATACACATTAGGTTGACCCAAAAAAATATCCCAACAAGGAAATTTCCCTAAATTATATTTTTTTCACTTTTATAATGTTCTTAAATGTACGAGATTTCGAAATGAAAAATACCCTTGGGGTAGAGTTTTTAGGAAGTTTTATGCTGTACAAGAATCCCTTTTTTATTTATATTTTGATTTTTTTTACTTTTCGAAGGCTTTTAAATATACCTATTTTTGAACTGAAAAAATATCCCTGTGTAGAATAGATGTGTAGGAAATTGTATGCTCTACAAGAATCCGTATGCAAAGGTTTGCCAATTTATATATGTACATAATAGGTTGACTCATAAAAATATCCCTACAGGGAAATTTTCTTAAATTTAATTTTTTCACTTTTCTAAAGTTTTTACATGTACGAGTTTTCGAATTGAAAAAATACCATTGAGGTAGAGTTTTTAGGATGTTTTATTCTCTACAATAATCCATTTTTTTTATTTATATTTTGATTTTTTCACTTTTCGAAAGCATTTAAATGTACGAATTTTTGTACTGAAAAAATGATAGATTTTTTTTAGGAAATTTTATGCTCTTCAAGAATTTGTATGCAAAGGTTCTCGAATTTATATACACATTAGGTTGACCCAAAAAAATATACCTAGAAGGAAATTTATTTAATTCTTTCCACTGTTCAAAAATACGAATTTTTGATTTGAAAAAATAATCCCGAGGTAGATTTTTATGAAATCTAATGCTCTAAAATAATCCCTTACTCTAAATAGTTCAAAAGTTATTGTATTTTTAATAAAAATGAATTTTTACTTTATATATAAATGGAAAAATTTAATACACACCGAAACCTTTTAAAATTTGTAAAAAAAAAAATATTTCCTCACAGGAATATATTGCCCCCATTAACTCATAAATTCTATACGTAAACTTTTGGCTCAGCCTAATACATATTTATATACCCATATACTCAAATATATATTTGCTTTATCTAATAATGTTTTGAATTGGTCGAAAGTGAACGATAAGAATTGCAGCAACTGTGTACAAGCTCACGGCTGGTGGAGGGAGAAATTTCTCACACGTTTTGGCACAAATAAAAGTTTTCCTTAACAAAAACAGTAAAAAACACCCATGCAAATTATGAATATGCGTATATGTGAGTGCAGGCTGGGCGTGCGAACGTTTGCAGATTAGATTATTTTATCTGTCGTTGCTTTGTTTTTCGGGCTACCGAGTCTGTTGGGTTCGCTGCCACTGACTGTGGCTGATTCAGCGCTTAGTTCAATGCTCGAATTCGCGAAGTTTGAGTACTTTTATTATTTTCTACGTTTTAGCGGTCTTAACCACCTACGCTTATCAGTCATTTGCAGTTTTCACCCGTGGCTTCTCGGTTTTTTTTTGTTTGGCTGGTGCACTCTGTTCGCCGCAGCTTTTGCGTTATGGATGCGTTTATAAATATTCAGATCTTCTTATGAGTAACTGAAAACGAATTTTGGTTAAAAAGAATAACAATTGGTATTCGGTGGATTACAATCGAAAGTAAACGGTGTTTTCTAAGCTTACCACCTTGTATTTAAATAAAGATCTCACTTGAGTTAAATCAGGCCCTAAAGAGACCTAAGCGAAAACGGTGACTTAAGTTTTATAAAAACCTAACCGTTTCAACAGTAGTTGAGGTGCAAGGTTATTATGGTACCTTGAGTTCAATGCCTAGATTTAGTCCAATATCCAAACCATTGTTTTTTCGATATAAATGTGCCTCCCTGACATTTATTAGTTACTCGGAAACATCTTCAAACTTTTTTTTTAAAGAAAAACATAATCAAGGTATACATATATACGAATTCGTATCCCGCTTTTTCTAAATTAAGGGAAAAACCACCTCTGATCTCATACTTTTAGACATCAAGCTGAAATGAAACATCTAAGTTGAATAAAATGCGGCGCTTTGTCGTTTTGTTAATATCCAACTATAGGAGTTCTTCGTCTGGCTCCACAAAGGACTGAACATCTAACATCATAGTCAAAATGTGATCTATCCATGCTGAGGGACCTAACCTAACATGAGCTGAAAAGTTTTTAGTCTAACTTTGATTTCGATGTCCAATCGTTCCAACAACGCCCAGTAATATTATTTATCGACTGTTTGGCCATGTTTCAGGTAAGTGATGAAAGTAGTCCATTTGAATAGCATATATAACAAAACATATTTTTATGAAAGTGGAACCCTTAGAAAAATGGCTTTGACCGATTTCGTCTCTGAAATCCAACTGTTCCCTGATAATATGGAAGTAATATAGAGCTTCAATTTTGTTAGTATATTTGATACACAGGGCCGAAGTCCAGCCTGTTACCTATTATATAAAATATTGAGTTGTGCACTACAAGGTGTGTTTCAAAGAAAACAGGACTTTTTGAATCTAGCGCCCCCTGGTGGCGCCATCTGTATGTCGACTGGCGCGTTAGAATCTGCTATCTTTATCAATTGTCCGACATTTCATCGATTGGAAGTAAAGTTATTGCGTTTTAAGTGTCAGTATGCTAGTGATTTCAACGTTTTCAAAGGGGTCGTGAGGTGGGCATGTGGGCCAATCAAAATCCGTGATCACCGGAAATCCCATCGAAGCTGTGCGTGAATTCGTCAAAAATCCGCCGAAATTATCATTGAAAATCATGGAAATGGAATTGAACATCTTCTAAACATCGATTTATCGCATTTTGACCGAACGTTTAGGCTTACGAAAGGTGTGTGCAAGGTTTGCTCCGCACAATTTGACTGACGACCAAAAATTGCTCAGAATCCAACATTCTTGTGACGGATTATTTGACCAAAAATCACATTTTAACCATTAACCACTTCCAGTATTAACAAAAAAAATGCATTTTCCCATGAAAGGAAAGCGTTATGTAGACATAGAGACCATTCAAAAGGCTTGCACCGGCATATTGGTGGCCATACCGGCCAACGAGCTAAAACACTGGCTCGACATGCTTTTAGACCGTGCAAAAAGCTGTATTGAAGCAAAATGAGATTATTTTGATTAAAATAAATTAATTATGCCGAAAAAACAACTTTTTCTGGTTTAAGTCCTGTTTTCCTTGGAACACACCTTGTAAGTAATTTCGCTTAATGACAACAACAGATCTTTTTCCGCAACATCTTCACATTTAACTGCTTTACCCGTATATATTTGAACAGCTGAAATACTAAGGTTTGTTTGTTAAAAAATATTCTTAAATTTTTTGGAATAGTTTTTCTGTGGTACCCTTTCGAATATAGGTGACCGAAAACAGGATTTTCGACAAATTTTACTATTTCTCTCTCAAAAGAGCACAAATGCAGTTCAAACAAGGTTTATGTACGGACAAGATGTGTTGGCAGAACGCCAATGCCAAAATTGACTTGCAAAATATCGTTCCGGCAATTTCGATCTTGCGAGTGCAGCACGTTCTCGAAGGATTTTTGAAGCCGATGAGGATAAAATAAAGTCGTTGGTCTATTCAAATCGAATAACTAAAGAGAACGTTAACAAGAACATAAAACTTCTAAGATTAATTTCGAAGCTTGACATATAGGATTCTTATGTTCTTACAGAACGGAATTTGCTTCGCCGTAATAACGACTGTGATCTGCTTATCAAACGTCAAAGATGTGTTCCATTTTTGAAGCGCATTGTTACTGCCGAAGAAAAGTGATGATTATGAAAGATTATGATCTAAAAATAATGAACCACCTCAAGCCACTTCGAAGGCCAGTAGTGACCAAAACAAAGTTATGGTTTTTGTTTGTTGGAATTTCAAAGGGATCGTTTATCTTGAGCTTTTGCCCAACAATACCACGATTGAATCTGAAGTGTATTGTGATCAGCTGAACAAGCTGTGGCATGAACTCAAACAGATGGGGCCAGAAAAGGTGTAGTGTTTCAGCAGCATAATGCGAGAACTCATACAAGCTTGATGACTCATCAAAAGCTTTTGCAGCTTGAATAGGAACTGCTACTACACCCACCATATGCTCCAGACTTGGCACCTTCGGGCTATTACTTGTCCCGGTCTCTACAAAATTTTTAGGATGAGAGAAACTTTATCTCAATTTAGGATGTCAGAAACCTGACTGGTTCTTGTCTGCAAGCATAAAATGTTTTAAACAATAAAAATATCGGGCTTAAATTGCTTTGAAAAAAAAAAAAGAAATTACTTTGTAGACGACCCAAAATAGTACCGAAATCAAGCGCCGTTCTGTGCGTAATTTCCTCGATTAAAAAAGTATACAGAACATTCCTATAACAAACTTTGCAGACACTTCGAAATATTTCATAAAAAGTTCAGGGTTTCATATTTTTAGTTTATCTAATGTTGCCGCAAGTCCTTAAGCACTTCTTGCTTTATTACTCGCAATCAATTTTTTATGTACTTCCTAGCCTTTTTGAATCTGGTTTTTGTATACCTTCTTCTGCTGAATCGACCTTTTGGCGTATCCCTGACACTGTAGTACGAGGGCTGCTATATATGTATATTCTGGCCTAGGACAACACTAAGTGTTGCCTGGTGCAATCTAACATTTCCATTGGAAAGTTTGACATTTTTTAGCATAACATCACTCTGAACGTTTTGTCATTTAAAATCGTGAATTGTTTTATTTACTGGGAATTAAAAGATTCATCTCGGCCAAAAAATGGAATTAACTCGTGAACATTTTCGTGCTATCATTTTTCACAATTTTCGACGTGGATTATCACGACAAGAGTGCATCAATGAACTAAAATCTTTGTATGGCTATGAAGCACCATCCTATAGCACTGTGAAAAACTGGTACAACGAATTCAATCGTGGCCAACGCTCGCTCAAAGACAAATTCCGTGAAGGCCGTCCAAAAACAGCCGTTGTGCCAGAAAACATCGATGCCGTACGTGAACTGATAATGCAAGACCGTCATGTAACACACCTTCAGATAGAGGCATGCCTCTGCATTTCTCCCACCAGCATACATTCGATATTGCATGAACACCTGGCCGTAAAAAAGGTTTGTTCTCGTTGGATCCCGCACAATTTGACAATCGCTCAAAAAAAGGCTCGTGTGGATTGGTGTAAAGAAATGCTGAAAAAATACGATCGCGGTGCTTCAAAAGAATCATGGATCTATGCGTATGAGCCCGAAACAAAAAGCAGCAATCGACAGAGCTATAAAAAAAGTAAAAAAATCAATAAGGAATATTACCTGCGAGTTATGCGCAATTTGCGCGAAGCAATCCGCCAGAAAATGGAAGAACAGAATTGGCTTGCACCACGAAACCCTGCTCACACATAATAAAAAATAAAACAAAACTTGACTTTTCTTGTTCCCAAACTGAAGACCAGGAGACGTTACGTTTCTTGATGAATGAAGAAGATAAAAAAATAATTTTTTGAAATGCTTCGAAAATTTTAAAAAAAAAATCCATTTTCGTTGATAAATATGCCTATTTACATTATTAGGCCAGAAATATACATATATAGCAACCTACCTATTACACAATATTGTGCAATTTTTACTTCAATAAAAAAGTACCCCGCACACCTCTTCTTTATGTCCAGCTAATGTTATCAATATGGTTTTTCTTTGTTATATGTTTTCCAATAATTTTCGCAATCCTTCATATGAAATCATCATACCATAATTACTCAATTTGTATACTCTCTATCAGGCAATACTTTACGAGTATCAATACCATTGCGAAACTTGGAGTCATTACAAAATGTGTACCAGGAAGAAAACTCCTGAGTGCACGATTACAAAAAGATACACCTTTGTGTAATTACAAATGGCATTTCAACATAGAATGATGTGTCCATTGATTTTTATGCAATGTTTTAATGAAGGGAAAAAGTATTTTTTATACTCACGCGCAGCTCATTTGGTGAGGGTGTGTCACTACGTTTATGATGGAGTTTGATTCTTGCCGTCCGATTCATTTAACAGAGTATATATTAGTTGATAAAAGTCAGTCGGAAAACACTATATAGGATATATTTGAATTAGTGAAGATCTGGTCTGATTACTTTAAATTTTGACCTTTATCAAGTATTCTCAAGAACATGTCCACATATGCGGTAAAAGAGGGCTTGGAAAGATATCGATCATTTTTGGATTTTAACAGGCATTCTTTTTTGTAAAGTTCTATTCAAAAAACTTCTTTGAGGCTTGATTTATATACTGTAATTTAAAACTTTCAGATGAAATTTAAAATATCGTGTGAAACATTTTAAGAAATTGTGCAATTCTCTATTTCGATGCTTTACCTCTTGCCATCTTTCGGGCAAGAAATTGATTCAACGCTTATAAAATGTTTGATTCTTGTAGGCAAAAACCAGGTGTAATTTGGTTTCGACGTCTTGAATTGATGTGAAGGTCTTCCCAGCGAAAAAATTTTCAGCGGCCGGAACAATCAACAGTTCGAAGGGGGCAAGTCTGGGAATATGTTGGGTGTGGTAGGACTTCTCATACAAGCTGCAAAAGACTCCGCGAGTCATCAAACTTGCATGAGGTTTCGCATTACTATGGTGGGAGACTACGCCCTTTCCATGGGTCAATTCTGGCCTCTACTGTTTGCGTGCTTCAATCATTTTATGAAGCTGAATTAATCGGGTATTGAGTTGATTCAATCTTTTTAGACCATTCTTGTAAACTTTTCGTCGACAATTACAATGTGCCTCAAAAATGGATCACTTCTTCGACGTTTAAAGGTGAATCGTTAAGGTTGCGAAGAAAATTTCGTTCCGTGGAACGAAAAGGAACCCATATGTCAGGCTTCGAAATTAATTCTAAACACTTCATGTGCTTGTGAACGGTCGCGGTAGACAAATTTAATTTTTTGGTAATTTCTCGAGTTGTTATTCGGCGATTTTCATCCACCGACGACATTTTTTGTTGACTTCTGTTTCAAGAGTCTTTCCAAGACGCGGTGCATCCTCAAGTTCGAAGTTGCCGGAACAAAATTATTGAAACCAATTTTGGCATTGGCGTTCGGTCAATCCATCTTCTCCGTACATAAACATTCTTGAACTGTATTTTTACAATTTCGATAGTGAAATAGTGAAATATACTGAAGTACGGCTTTCGATCTTCCATCTTTGATAGGGCACCAACAAAAAATATTCCAAAAAATTTAAAAATATTTTTTGTATCAGCAGTTCAAATATATAATGGTAATTCGGTGAAGTTGGCTGTCATCAAATGAAATTACTTAGTGAACGACCCAATATTTGAGATTAATTGGGGTAGTCGTATTTGGGGTGAGTGTTTCATCTAGAAGGAGGCGGTGCTATGCTCCTTGTCAAGTACTAGTAAGAATTGTTTTCAGCAAGTGTTGTTATTTTGTAAGTTAGGTGAGACATGGTGTGTGAGATGCATTGAACCTATTAGGGATCAGGGTCACTCCCGGCTTTCAAAAACATTGAAACGCTGCTCCATACCTTGCAATATATTTTATTGACGTTTATGCACTGGGTGACATGTGCCCAGAAAAATCCCATGAAATAGAGAGATTTTGCTTTTGTACGATTACGATTCAAGGACATTTTCTGTCACTTCTTTCTTAATATTCAAAATAAAAATTTGGTACAATAATTATCTTGTAGTAAATATAGACGTACACAGTTCACACGATATTAAAAAAGATAGCATAAACTCGCACACTTTCAGTCAACGCTACAACAAAAAGCGGCAGAGCAACACTTATTAACAATCAGCTGATAACGGCACTCACGAGTTACGTCTGCTACCAAGCATAGTACTCCACCCCACATCCGCCTACTTATCAAAACAAGTTGCAAAGCGTAAACAGAGAGCAATCGACAGCGTCCACGACAACTGAGTTGGCGTCGAAATCGAAACTAACGCCAACGCGTATCTCCGAATCGGAAATGAAAGCGAGAGTGGCATGAATCTCGATCGTGTTTGTGTATATGCACACACATACACACAAATATGCAATGTTGTTGTTGCTAGCTTGGGGCTCGTTTTGGTGAGCTTATATATCTAGCATGCTCGTGTATGTATGTATATGTATGTGTACAAATAGTACCGTTAGAATACGAATGTAGTAGAGAGTGCAGAAAATTAAACTACGGAAATGCGATGGCATGACGTCACAAAGAGAGAGAGAGAGAGAGAGGTAGAAACAGAACTAGTTGTAACAAAGTCAAAATGCTATGCAATTCGATAGCGGAAATACAAGAATATTGATTTGGGAAATTATTTATTAAAACTTTCTAGTGTTACGAGGACGTGTAGGTAAGTATGAATACTCTCTGCCTATTTTCCCCTCTTATTATGGAAAATATTACTCTAAAAATATGTATGTACTTAGAGAATCGTGACCAAGTCCGATTTGCTAACTTATCAACGTGCGATCAAATGAAAGTCTTACCTTTCAGAAAAATGTATTTCAAAATATCATGTCAGATCTCAGGCTCAATAGCGCATATCTGTTCGGAAAACTCGGTACTCGAAGATTTGTTAAACCCATATTAATAATAAACCCCTTGAAATGATTGACAAACTCGTTTCCCCAACTCTTACCCAGCCGACGTGTAGTCAGTAATCTGCATAAAAGCGGAATTTGTTGAGCCATCGAAGTCAAGAGAGTTTTCTATGCGTCGACCCTAATATAGCCTAAGAAGAGGAACTAAAAATTGAAATGTAGAGAAAGACAGAGAGTTTATTACAATATATAAAAAGAGGTTTTGAGAGTGTAATATTTATTAGGAGCAGTTCTCTTAGGGAAGTATTTTAGTCTAGAAATGAAAAAATTGATTTTTTTCTATTTTCAAAATTTGAGTATTCAAAAATATGTCTACAAGAGGAGTTTTGAAAATCCAATTATTTTTGGAGATATAGCTATTTTGCTGACCCGACATCCAAACTAGTTCGACCGGAACTGAAACTTTAAACGTGTTTTCTTCGAAACTTTCATTTTCAAAACAATCCACGTTTTCTCAGGTTCAATTCGATCGATTTACCTGAAATTTTTTGAGAGTCTTCTTTATAGACTTATCTCTGTCTGGAACTATTCCTATCCCCAAATTGTTAATTTTTGAGGCAGCCAAATAAATATACTTTGATAGAATTTAATAAAACGGGTGATTTAAGTAGAGGTACTTTTTTCAATAGCCTTTGTTTGACAGATCACGCGTGAGTTCGACCATCCCAACAGCGTTTTCGAGCCAAATTTTTTTAGCTATGGAGTGGCTCAATGGGCAAAATTGGCGCATTTGGAACGAATAGCAACCAGAAGAGATTCAAGAGCTGCTATTTCACCCAGGTGTGTTTTGTGGGCCGGTCGAACATCGGATTTATTGAACGAACACTTCAGTGAGCAGATAATTACACGTTTTGGGTGGGTCGATTGGCCAGCAAGATCGTGAAATATCATACTGTTAGGCATTTTCTTGTGAAGGTATGTATGGTCTAAGGCCTATGCGGAAAATATCGCTTCGATTCAGGCCTTGGAGCAGAGTATCACGCCTGTCATTCGTCAGTTACCAGTCGAAATGCTCGAACGAGTCATTGAAAATTGGACTCAGAATATGGACCATATGAGACATAGCCGCGGCCAACATTTGAAATAGATAATTTTCAAAAATTTAATGACACAGAATGTTCTTTCGAAGAATAATAATCATTACCCATTAAATTTGAACTTTCTGTGTTTTTTTAAGTAGAGAACCTCGAAATGGATTCCGCTTTATTTCAATAATTGGTGATTGATTTTCAAAAAGTTTCGGTTCCCTTCATCCAGTTGCTGAAGTGGTAGCGAACTAACTACCTAACTATCAAAATATTGACTAAACAACAATAATGAACCCAGTACTTTGACTAGAGACTAGCTGGTAAATCCAATACAACCGGCTCTCCAAAGCTCTCTATGACGTATGCTTACTTTGTGATATCCACAAATAGAAAACAGTAAAAAATTCACTGATAGTGTTGTTGAGGGCATGGCAAGCGGCCAGCTGAACGACTAGCCAAACAAACAGCAAGCAGGCGAACTGCATTCCATAAATGAGAGCGAAAGTGATTTTGGGCACACTGAGAGTGTGCCGTACACAACGCGCCTCACGAAGCGGACGATAGTGGCGGACTGTAACTGACTGAGAGAGCCCCCCTTTGTACTGGCGACGGGGGATCCACAGGTAGTTGCAGCGGCTACAGCAATGCAGTAATTTGCTTACAAAAGCACACGCGTTTCAGCGTGGGATAGGGGGTACTGTGCCTTCGGTTTTGTGTGCCATATTCGTATGCGGGAATACATATGTATGTAATTATGTATGTGGCTTCTGTGTTTTACGATCAGTCTGTATGAGTGGTGTATTTGTGTATACAGACTCGTGTGTAGGTTTGTAAGTTTCGGCAACTTCTTTGGGACTGGCGAAGATTTCTTTTTACAATTTACTTGTGTGTATGACTTTCCCGTTTCGCTTTGATACTCTTTCTTCGGAGTGTGTGTTTTTTCGGCTGTTGGCGGGAATTACAACGACGAATTGCAGTTCAAAATTTAGTTACAATTTACCAATTGTGGCGCTAAGACGTGTTGAACGCTTCGTACGTATTCACACTAGATACCATCGTTGCGAGGCAAGTAACTGCGTTAGCAATTAAAAAAGAAGCCGAGCGTTTTTTGGGCGTAACTATTTGCTCGTGGAGCTTGTAAAGTGCTGAGAACGTGTTTCCAACAGCCAGAGCTGGCGAGCTTCCCCGCGCATACGTCATTCGTCATTGCATAAACGACGTCACTGTGGTTTTGTGTGCGCGAGTGGTTAGCGGTCGGGTGATTCGGTTACTTGGTCGGTGGTTGTATAGCTGGCTAGGCTGTGTGCGCTTTGTTTTTCGGCGGTTTGCGTTTTTTGTGTTGCGCGCTAGCGTAGTGCGACAGTGTGCAGTCGCTGCGGTAAGCTTACGAAGACATCTTCGTCATTATTGGGCCAAAACGAAGACGCTGAAGACTTGTCAAAGAGTCATTACAGCGCTGCAGACGCAGTAGTAGCAGCAGCAACAGCGGCGATAAAGGCAAGTGAGTGAGTTGGTTAGTTGGTTACACTCGCGAGCGGATGCGGACGCGCACGTCGTATAAGTGGAAAATATAAAATCGGTTGCATCATTTGTGAAACACTTCAGTCAACCGAGGAAGGTTGTTGAGTAAAAGTGACGCCGCGCGCGATATTCCAGTTGAAGACAGCCGCCTGTAATGACAATAACGCAAGACAGTTACAAATTTTGAAAACAACAAAGTACACAAAAAATATTAAAAAACAAAAATAAATAAAAAGTTGACTAACATTTATCTATAGAATTAAAAAGGCGCTTAAAAAAATTGTGCGAATTTTGAATTACCAAAAACAAAAAAAAAAAACATTTGTGGGACAACACGTGATCTGTGAAAGCTTAAAAAACATTAAAAAAAATATTTTTAAAAAATTTTTATGAAAGCTGTGAATGCAAAAATAAAAAAGTTGTTTATTTGAAAATATTTGATGTTCGTGAAAATACAAAAACAACATCGAAATTTAAAAAAATAATTTCAAAAATTGTAATTTAAGGAATAATTGAAAAAAATCAAATTTAAAAAACAATTTAAACAAGTTAAAAAATAAAAAATTTGATTTTCGTGAAAATAAATACAAAAACAAACTTGAAAAATAATTTAAAAAATTACTAAAATTAATTCAAATTACAAAAAAAAAAACATATTAAAAACATTGTTAAAAAATAAAATTTAAAAAATAATTTTAAAAATTGTGGATTAAAATATAATTTAAAAATTATTAAAAAATTAAATTTCAAAAATAATTCTAAATTAAAAAATAATTTAAAAACAATTTAAAGAATACAACTTTAAAAAATAGTTTAAAAAAATTAAAAACATATTGGAACCTTAAAAAAATTTCGAAATTTAAACAAAAAACATTTAAATTTTAAATTAAACTAAAAAATAAATTTTAAAGTTAAAAAAATTGCAAAATTAAAAGAAAAAAATTTAAAAATAGAATGCAATATTTATTAAAAATTTTAACAAAAAATACTTAAGAAAAATTTATAAAATTAAAATAAAACAAATTTAACTAAACAGCTGACTGCTAATAAATTTGAAAAATATGCTACAAAATAATTTAACGAAAATTTTAGTATAAAATATAAAAAATGTATGTTAACAAACAAAAAGTTATTTAAAAAATAATGGAGAACAATTAAAGTAAAAATAATTAAAAAAATTAATTTACAATAAAATTTTAGAAATACTAAAAAAAGTTCATTGAGAATATAAACAAAAAATTTTAATTAGAAAAAATAATTAAGAAAAAAAAAAAAAAATTAATTTAAAAATAATTAAGAAAAATTAAAAAAAAATTAATTTAAAAAATAATTAAGAAAAATTAAAAAAAAATGTAATTTAAAAAATAATTAAGACAATTTAACACAAAAAATTTAAATAATAAAACAATTAAGAAAAATTAAGAAACATTAAAAAAATTAATATAAAAAATTAACTGTGTGACAACATTTATAAAAAAAATCCAAAGATTTTACCTCAGATAAGAAGTGGATAAGAGCATAAAAGCCAAAAGAACTTTTATACACAAAATAAAAAAAAATATGTTTATGAATGTATATATTTTAAAAATACGGGATAACTAAAATGAAAATCATCTAATATTTAAGAAATCATAAATGAGACAAACTTTGAAAAAAAGAAAAAATAATAACTTTTTTCCTAAATTAACTTTAAATGTGAACAACTTTTGCAAAAGAAGTAAAAAACAATAACTGTAAGCAGTGCAATCGCTGAAATGTGTTAAGTTTTGCCACGCCCCCCCAAACAATTTGTGCAATAACAGTTTAACTAAACCTTAGCCCCCTTCAACTCGCAAGCCAAAGGCAGTCAGTATAAACAGCAAACATTTTGCCCTCATTTGCACAATTAAAAATGCTCAATATGGAGTCACCACAGATGTACGACACCGTGCAGACGCTCTCCCAGCTGGACCTCAAAAAGCAGCCACCGCCCCAACAGGCCATCATCGGCCAGATCACGCTGACGGCCATGTCCAGCGGCCAGCAGCAGCAGCAAAACAACAACGTTGCAAACAATATTAACAACAACAACAATCCAAACAACAACAACGGCACCGATGCCAACAACAACAACAGCAATAATGTTGGCAATTTGGCTGCTGCCGCAGCTGTTGCTGCACAACAACAACAAAACGCTGGACTGGTGGTCAAACAACATGCGGTGCATCAAATGCAGCATGCCGCCGCCGCGCTCAACAACAACAATAATGCCTCCGCCATTAATGCGAATGTGAATAATGTGAATAATTTGCTGCAAAAACAAATGCTACAACAGTACACACAATCCGATTTGGATGAGTTGACCGCGCAGGAGATCACTTTGGATCTGCAACATCTGATCGACGACCAGTTTCGCGAGCAGGAGGGTTTGGGCATCTTCAGCGATATGGTCACCAGTCCGGGCGGCTTGTCGGCCACGCTGCCGCCCAACGGCATGGTTAGTGCCGCGGCAAAGGTGCTGCAACAACATCAGCTACAACAACAAACGTTACGCACACAACAACACAACTATGGACGCAGCGCCTTGGCGTACATGCCGCAAGCGGTGCACTCGGGCGCAGCCTACAGCAACAATTCCAGTGATGAGAACTCGTCGGTGGGTTCGGACTCGTCCACCATCAAAGAGGAACCCATCGATCCGGAATATCGCCGTCATCTGCAAGAAACCAATGCCAATAATGCAGCAGCCGCCGCTTTCATAACAAATAGTGGCGCCAACGGGCTCTACAATCCGTATCAGACGGCGGCCAGCAATGGGCCGGTGGGCAATAACGGCGGCATGAGCAATGGCGTCGGCGGCGGTGCGCCCAACTTCACCAATCTGACCTCAGCCAATGTGTTGGCACATCACTCCGTGAATTTACCGCATTTGGCGGCCGGCGCACATCTACTCAAACACCACAACAAACAGCTGCACCATCAACGCAAATCTTCGCTGAAACATGTCGATAAGGGCAGCGAAGAGTATCGTCGGCGACGCGAACGCAACAATATAGCGGTGCGAAAGTCGCGCGAGAAGGCCAAGGTGCGCTCACGCGAAGTGGAGGAGCGCGTCAAGACGTTGCTCAAGGAGAAGGAGGCGCTGCTGCGTCAACTGCAGGAGATGACCAACGAAATCCAGTTACACAAGCAGATCTACATGCAGCTGATGAATCATGCGAATCCAGAAGTGAGTCGCGTGTGCCGCAGTTTCCTCAACACCAACGATCATGGGCTTTAGAAGCGCCCACAGGACGATGGCGCGCTTGAAGCTGCCAGCCAACAGCTGGAGAGCTGGCTTCGCTTCGCTGGCTGCGCTTCGAGTCGTATCGTGCGGCGTACGTGCGTTCGCGTGCGTGATCTTCGTAATATATGTAAATAAGTGTGTGTATTGTAGTAGCTTGCATGAATCTTTGTATGTGTGTGTGTTGCGTGGTAGTTAATTTTTCGAGCAGCAACCTTATCGCTGTGCGCTTATGAAATATTAAATAAATTATAGTTAAGTTCTAAGTTTTTATACAAAGCTCTGCAAAGTGTATGTAAATTGTAATGTAAATAGTTTAAAGCGAGAGTCGAAATAGAGGCATTCCTCGACAACCTGAATATGTAATAATATTTTTATGTGTATTTAAATTTATGAATATTTGTAAAGCAACACTTTTTTCTAATATTTTAATATATTTAACTTATTTGATATAATCTACAAAATTAGCAAAAATTATTTTTCAAATCAATTTCAAAACAGGCGAAATTTTTTCAGCTACTCAAAATATTTAATTAGCAGCAGGAACATCAGAAGAGAGGGGAGCATAGTTTATAAGAACTTCACAAAGTATTTAAAAAATTCAAGTTATGCTCGAAGTTATAGCATTCTTCCTAAAATTTTTTTCGGAACTCAAACTGTTTTCGAAATTATAGCCGTCTACTTTAAAGGGTTTTTCAAAACTCCAATATTTTTCAAAGTTATTGCCGTTTTCCTGAAAGTATTTTTCGAAACTCAAACTGTTTTCGTGTTATGGCAGTTTTTTTTACAGGACTTTTTGAAATGTCAATAGTTTTCGAAGTTTTTTTTTTCGAAATTCTAACTGTTTTCGAATTTATAGCAGTCTTCGTCTTCCTATTACTATTTTTCGAAATTCAAACTATTTTCGAAGAATAGCCGTCTTCCTAAAAGTATTTTTCGAAATTGAAACTGTTTTCGAAGTTTTAGCTGCCTACTTTATAGAAGTTATTTACAGCCATTTTTTCTCAAAACTCCAATTTTTTCAATCTTTTTGCCGTCCCGTTAAAATAATTTTTCGAAATTCTATCTATAACCGATTTATGGCCATCTTGCTAAAAGGATTTTATAAAATTCCAATAGTTTTCAAAGTTATAGCCGTCTCCCAGTAGTTTTTTTTGAAACTAGCAGTCTTCCTAATAAAATGTTTCAATACAATTCAAACTATTTTCGAAGCTATAGCCGTTTTCGTAAGAGTAATTTTCAAAATGTAAACTATTTTTGAGTTATGACCGTCTTTTTAAAAGGATTTTTCAAAGTTCCAATAGTTTTCGAAGTTTTAGAGTTCTCCTTAAAATAATTTTTCGAAATTCATACCTTTTTTGAGATTTTTTTCAAATTGTTTCGGAAGTTATAGCCGTCCTTCTAAAAGTATTTTTCCAAATTTAAGTTATTTTCGAAGTTATAGCCGTATCCCTAAACGAATTTTTCGAAATCCAAGTTGTTTTTGAAGTTATAGCTGCCTCTACAATCGGATTTTTTTTACATAATTTTTTTTTCGAAATTAAAGCCATTTCCACAAAATAATTATTCCGAATTTGGTATCTTTTTCGAAAAGAAATCTAACCTTATTTTTGAGCAGCCAATTTCGCTTAAATAATCCGACCTTTAGACTAGAATACCCCTCTAATCACCGCATTCCATTGGTTAGATACGAAAAGGGTCTCCTAAAGGTCTCTCCAGGGGTCTTCAAGACAACGGTACTAAAACCAGTTTAATCGAAAACTACAACAAAACAATACAACAAGTTGCGAACACAGTTCGAAAACATCTCTGAAGCACAACTATGCACTCAGCTCTCAAACATAAATTTATTTTCATTTTATGCTGAAAAAAAAATAAAAAACTGAAATTATAAAAATCAAAAAAATGCTTAAATGAAATATGTAGCTTGCTAAATTTTACAATGCTTTATGCTTAATTAGTTTCCAAAACCGCCTATGTAAATGTAAACTGTCTACTCAAAGGTTTGTACTTATCTAAAATATATTTAAGCCTAGCACTTTAGCTTCCCTTGCAATTTAAATATAATTTAATTAAATGTAAAAGCATGTAAGATAAGCCAAAGAAGTTTTAAGTAAAATTTATTAATAAAAAATAAATAAAATGCTAAAAACGTATATGTAAATATGGATAGTGAAGAATAACAGTAAAAACTACAGTACTGCATAAAAGTGGTAATGCGTTTCGAAAGTTCATATATTTCGTGTTTTGTTTATAATATTGGTGTCTTCGAACTATAAAAAATTCTGACAACTGTAAAATAGTTAGAAAGTTTTTTTTTTTGTTATGGTATGCCACATACGTATTGAAAATACCGTTAATAGGTTCCATATGCCTTGGCGTATATTAAAAATTGACTGTAAGTTCAAATTTTTAGGTTTTTTATTTGGAAAGCGCGTTTGACAAAGAAAGCTTGATTTTTTTTTAATCATTTGAGTGAAAAAATTAAATTAATTAAAAAATTTCCGAACTACATATTTTTTTTTAATTTTTTCTAAATTAACAAAATATTTCAAAAACAAAAATGAACACAAAAGAGCTGTAAATTTTTACGAACATTTCGTTAACGATTTATAATATTCGATTTGCTGCTGTTTTAAATATTTATTCCAAATAATTTTGTTTATATTTTATTAAAAGTCTAAATGTCCAAAAGCTTTGCTAATGTGTATGTCTGTATATTAATAAAATTATTGTATTTTCAAAGAAAAAAAACAAACAAAAAAGCATTATAAAAAATGTAAAATAAATTTATCGCGCTTTTGCTTCAATCATCACCCATTTTAATTATGCTAAACTCCGGCAAGAAAATAAACTATTTATTGTTAAAATGTGCTATAGACTTAAAGGGAAATGGCAATGTTCTCAGTTAGCTCAATTTTAGTTATTTTCTTAAGCAAATTATTTTGTAAGTTTTTATTGCTATAAATTATACACACTAAAGCAATTAAAGCACCTCATTAACAAAATTTAAATAATTTTAAGAAATTTTTGTAAAAAGAAATCAAACAAGCAACAAAAAGTGTTTAGAAATTTGTAAAAACTGCTGGTTGAAATGTTTAAAAATTGACAATAAATGCTTAATAAAATGAGAGAAAAATATATTTAATAAATTTGTCGTTATTTTCAAAAGTTTCAGCTAATGAAAATTTATATTTTTTTAAATTTAATACCTTCAGACTTTCATTTTTAATATTCATACTCACGTTACTCATCTTTAATCGAATAGTTGACATAGTAATAGGTTGTCAAAAAAGTCTTGCGGTATTTTCGCTAGTTGGCGCTGAAAGCGTGTAGTTCTAGTTTTATTCGCCGCATCGGGTCATGCGGCTTTCCTTTTTGGAAAGCTCATTTCACGCGCTAACACGTGTTTGATTGATTGTCGTTTCTTTTAAGTCGTTCGTGAGTTATAGCGTCGCAAACATGGAGCAAAATAAGGAGAATACTTCATATTTTACAGTACTACTACGATAAAGGCAAAAATGCATCTCAAGCCGCCAATAAAATTTGTGCAGTTTATGGACCCGATACAGTTTCCATTTCCACCGCACAACGATGGTTTCAACGTTTTCGTTCTGGTGTAGAGGTGGTCGAAGATGCGCCACGCTCCGGAAGGCCTGTCGTCGAAAATTGCGATAAAATCGATGAATTGGTCGAAAGAGACCGGCATAGTAGCAGCCGTAGCATCGGTCAAGAACTGGCCATGAGTCATCAAAAATTCATTTGAATTTCAATAAAAAAAAAAAATCAATAAAAATACCGCAAGACTTTTTTGACAACCCATTATATACTTCACAATAGGCTTTTCTAAAAACGAGTCGTTGCCGTAATTCTGGAAAGTATGGAATTCACTCGAAACTCAACTGATTCCTTATAACAGGAGCACACAAACTGGTTCTAAATTCTTTCTCAATTAACTTTTATTTGTTAGCTACTTTTTAGCTACTTCAGACTTCAGTATGCGCCTTAGTGCTGAATAGAATTTAAATCAGGCTAGTTTCCAGGCCAATCCAAGCGTTGAAACCTTAGATCGTTAAATGTATTGGCAAATAAAAAAACAATCGTGCTGAATAAGAGCATATACTCCAATATTGTGTAGATGATACAAGATTTGTTTCCAATCCAAACTCAGCCATTTTGCACGATAGCTTACGCTGAGTCATCCTGGAAGATTAGGCTATCCGTATGAGGATAATGCTTTTAAATTGGAGATACTAAAAAAATGCTAACCAATGTCGCATATTTTTGTGCATTCATTATTCCATCAACAAAGTGTGTAGGTACCAAAACATGGTATGAAAAACAGCTTCAAATCATTTGCCTTTGAGGAAGCTTAATTTTCTTTTCTACACAATTACATCACTATTTTTATGTTTTTGTAAAATACGAACAATAGAAAAATGGGAAAAACAAACACCAGCTGATATTTGCCTAGAAGATCTTTCCTTCATCTAATGCCAAAATGCGAATCGTTCAGGGTATAATAATAATTACAACAATGCACTCATCATTATGTGCTTGCGCCCGTATTTTGATAAATAATCTAATAAATAATTAAAGGAATTTTATTTAAATAAATTACAGCTTAAAATAAAAACAATATTCGCTAAATATTTCTGAATTCCGTTAGTAGTGGTGGCAATAAAATCACTATGTGCCACACCGTTTCAGTGCATTGAAGACGACTCATCAGCTGTCATTGCCAAAGAATGCCATCGCGCTGCTCGCCTGCAATATGGCAACGCCTTTTATTTATTTGCATATTATGTTCCAATGTATGTAAAAACCATATATGTATATATGTACGTTTTCAGAGGAAATTATATTAAAATATATACATATGTATATATGTGTGGTTTATTATCTGGGAACATCTTCCCAGTCTGCTTACTAATGCCAATTGCTTGTTTTGATGCTAAAATATCTACTTAAAGAGAAATCAAATCAAATGAAATTATAATTTTAAGTAAGTGCTTAGCACTTTGCTCGTGTTTTCCTTAGTGAATTGCCAACAAATGGTAGTACAAGAAATTGCAAGCAGCCGAATGCAGCATTGAAGCAGTGGCGTAGTATGCGACTATAAGAGGGTGAACTGACAAGTGCGTAGTGTAAGTGCAATTAATATTTTTGAAGTAGTTTTTCGTAGAGGAAGTCCATTGGAAGTCTAATCGGACTATTTTGATTCGGTGTATGGAAGTGGGCGTGGTCACGGGATTTAGAAAAATGGAAGAGGTCGATATTGGTCGGTGATTCTGCTTTAGTATTTGGAAAAAATGTAATTTTGACCAAACATTTAATTTTTTTAAGCGATACGTATCTTTCGTTTTTTTTATTAAGAGGACTAAAAGAAAAATGGTGGTCCTCCTCTCTGTTGCGCCGACTTTAAGTACAATGGGCGATTATCAACAATGTATCCCCACTAACAGCGAATTAAATCTCTTGACGATCATTGTTCCTGCTGAAGATACCACTGCTACCCAACAAACCATCTTTCAAAATTTTTAAAATTGAATTATTTTTAATTATTCATAAAATTAAACAAGAAAAAACGTTAACTTCGGCTGCACCGACGCTAATATTGGTTGTCAAAAACGTCTTGCGGTACTTTCGCTGGTTGGCGCTGAAAGCGCGTAGTTCTAGTTTTATTCGTCGCATCGGGTCATGCTATACCTTTTTGGAAAGCTCATTTCACGCGCTAACACGTGTTTGATTGATTGTTATTTCTTTTAAGTCGTTCGTGAGTTATAGCGTCGCAAACATGGAGAAAAATAAAGAGAAAATACGGCATGTTCAGTTTGTATGGAAGCTATATGCTATAGTAATCCGATCTGCACAATTTTTTCGGAGATTATATTATTACCTTAAGCAATAATCCATGTCAACTTTAGTGAATATACCACGTTAGTTTTCCATACAAGCCCTTTATTCCGATCGTTCGGTTTGTATGGCAGCTATATGCTATAGTGAGCCGATCTGAACAATTTCTTCCCATATTACATTGTTTCTATGAACAATAACTCATACCAAATTTCGTGAAGATATACATATGGTCAAAATAGGAAGTTTCCCACACAAGAACTTGATTCCGATCATTCAGTTTGTATGGCAGCTATATGTTATAGTTGTCCGATATCGGCACTTTCGACAAATGAGCAGCTTCTTGAAAAGAAAATGAAGTTTGCAAAATTTCAAAACGATATCTTAAAAGCTGAGGGACTAGTTCGTATATAAGTATACCGACAGACGTACAGACAGACAGTTCATATACTTTATAGGGTCTCCGACGCTTCTGGGTGTTACAAACTTCGTGGCAAACTTAATATACCCTGTTCAGGGTATAAAAATTGCACGAAATTGTTGAATTATGGATTATGAATACTTAAGAACGTCAAGATTTTCGATATTATAAACATATCGACTGGAAAGTAGATCAGTCTCGTTTAAGCAATGAAGACAGGTTAGGTAAGATGGATGATCCCTCAACATGCCGGATGATCACACTTAGACTGCTATGTAAAGTTCTTTTTTGAAGACGAGAAAACTCTTGCAGTTGGATAACAACTATCGGAAAAGATCGCTCTGAAACTATCACAAATCTGTTTAGGTGTTTTATTTCTTGAATGTTTAAAAGTATGGGATCCTGGGTTAAGAATATTTTATCTCATTTTCTTCTCTGATACTAATCACAAAATAACTCGATGTAAGGAGTCTAGACATCGTTTCACTAGTCTTAAGCGTACAGTCAGCGAACTCAAGGCAAATATCGCTACAGTAGCCCTTTTGAAGGAAGCTACGCTCTGAAGCTCGAGGTGATGGAAAGTTCCGACAATGTACTTCTTCACTAGCCCTCCCTGCAAGCTTTGATCCATTTGTAAAAAAGCTCACCGGCCATCTCCTTCATCAACTTCTTCCTTCGCTTGCCTCCCTCGACAAGCAGGCTACGCTTGGGGACCTGGTAATCCAAGTATTTTGGAAAAAATTAAATTCTGTCAGAATTCCAGAGTGCAATCATTTAAGTACCCAGATTATCTGAGTTTGTGAGCAGCTTTCTCGGTCAGGATCCTTGTAGCTCTGTGAATCGATTCTATATGTATTATAGGCATAGATCTAAATGATTAACTTTGATGAGAGTCCTCACCTTTTGACAATGCCTTCCTTGCTCTTTCTTTGAGGTTGGGTTTTCACAAGACCTTCATGTCTAGGATGAGCTCTGGGTACTTAGGTCTTTCAGCAAGTCGGATACGCGTTCATAATATTGTCTCGCCATTTTGTTCTTCCAAGTGAATAAAACTAGTTCGGTTTCGCTAGGATTTACGATGAGACCGGTTTCAGCAGGCAAGTTTCATAATAGGCTAAGGTACCCTTAGGTTAGCTCGTACACGGTATTTAGAAATTTCCCATCAACCATGAGAGCTACGTCGCCCGCGAAAGCAATTACCCGCCATCGACTTCCTCAAAGCTTTTATTGAAAATCATGGACAACCATGATCCACAGAAGTGGCGAGAGCAGTCCCTATTTTATGGAGCACCTACTCACGTTCCGCTGTTCTTGTGGACTACCTTATTCTGCCACGATCGTTCTACCGTAGAGAAGTTTGACGGGTAGATGCTTAAGGTTCGATTCAACACTAAACTTATTCAAAGCTCTAATAATCGCTTATGGCAAACTCCTTGTTTTTTATGGCCCTCTTGAGCTAGAGACAAGAATGTGCAAGGCAATGTCCACTGACCTATATTTGAAATAAGCTTGTTATGGCCTTAAAAGGCTATGTCAAACCAGTCAAAGAGGAAAATCAAGTCTAAAATCCATGCTAAGTTAAATTGTCATCAAGCTTTCACCTTAGTCTTAATGGAGAAACGGACGATATAAATTGGAAAGCATTTGAAGTTGTGGAAAATATTTAGAAACTTAATTAATAGAAAATTTACGAATTTTAAATCATTGACCCATTATCAATCCTTAACCAAATGAGAATACGCTTCGCTGTCAATTCAATCTCCTCTCAATTGACTTTCAGAGCTAAGTGCTTGTTGGGTTGCGTCGAAAAGAACAATTAAACACAAGAATGAAATATGCGGCACTGGCGCGTTAACAACTGTTGCTTTGGTTGTATTTGTTGTTGGCCTGTAGTGAGCGTAATTAATGTTACAGTTTGCTTGCGATTGCATTTGTCTAACTAGATAAGTAGATGCAAACAAATAAGTGTCGGTTCACACAAGAAGGCTTTTGTTGCGGCAACTCGAAGTTTGTGGACAAAGGAGGACGATATTTTATTATTTTGTGTAAGTAATAGCACAATATTTGTATATAGAAGCATGCGTACTATCATGAGAATCTTTTTAAAAATGGTAATTAAGGATAAATTTACTAATGAAAATATTTTTTGTGTTCCGCTTAAAAGAAGTGTACAAGGTTTCAAGAAAATGGTAAGAAAAGGAATGCGAAAAATTGCAAGACTCCAGTGGTCCGACTCGAATCGCCCGTATGAGTTTGGAAAAGATGCCGACAATGAGTAGTAAAAGTTGCTTTGTGTGAACCCAGCCTATGATATGCATGTATACCTCGCTTCGTTAGGTGCCAATTCTATTGCCGCATTCTACACCAAGGCACTTAGATTGGCAGTAATTGAGCTGAAATATCATTTGACTTCTGCGATGAATTATGAATCTGAAATTATGTGCGACAATTTTGATTTATGGGTGCATAATTCGCCAACATTAAATTGTTGCAAACAACAAAAATATAAAAAGTAAAAAAAACGTCTACAAACAGATATAAAGATGAAAGCAAATACAAATTTGAAAACTATACTTGTGTAATTGAAGGTAAATGTGCAGTTGTAAATTGGGCTTAAGGAGACCAAAAGTTCCGGAATTTCGAAACTAATGTAGAGAGGTAGGTAGAGTGGATGTCTGAAGACGCACTTAGGTCATTAGGAGGATCATTGTGAAACCATCGGCACTTAATCTCCTTTTGCTATTGTCTCCTCTCTGAACCACTCCGTGCTTCTGATGAAGTTCATCAATAGAAAAAAATTGTATCTGTGCAACCTCCAAACATCATCTAGAAACCCTAGAATAATAGCAGCGTTTCTTTTCCTATACAAAGCTTCTGTGCTTCTACCTCCTGAGAGCTTCTACAATATCCATTGTATGGTGTTCCCGGTCTGATGGCCTGTTTGGCAATTACCGAACTCCCACTAGAATTCTTATGTCATTCCTTTTAAATTTTAATAGTCGGCACTTGAGGCCATTATTCATGCAACGTTTGCCTGCTTGTGGGGAAAGTTAGGGATTAACTCCTCTGAGACACAGCTTTATTCATAACATGTTTGTTGATTAAATATCCACAACTAATCAGAGGAATACTAATTCCTTCTTTTCCGCTGTCTAATTGTAGAGTGCTACCTTATCTCGCTAGTTCATCTGCTTTATAGTTACCAGGAAAGAATGGGGACGGGTCGGTGCTCCCGCATCCTCCTGTGCTCTACTACTGGATAGCTGGGATTCGCGGCTTATTGGTCAACGCTGGGTCAGCGTTGGTACCTGCACGGTCGCAAAAGCCTTCTGGCCCAATATAGATCGCAATACATCTAATGATCTCTTTGTCCTCAGTAAAGTCAGCCTCTCGTTAGTGATGGGGCTCTTGACGGCCCACTGCCCTATTGGCATACATGCTGTAAGCCTGGGAATTCTACCGGACGCCGCATGCAGAAGCTGTTTGGAAGAAGATGCGGTAGAAACTAGCCAGGACTTCCTTCTTGACTGCCCCGCTTTCTGGAGATCAAGACTTAGACACTTGGGGGCGCATACCTTCAGACATCCCACCGAACTGGCGGGCGTAGAAATTAAGCGCCTTTGCAAATTTGTATTGGCTACGAAGCGTTTCGCCGATCTTTAAGTCCGAACACGGGAGTTCTAATTTCAATGGCTTCACAAAGGACTACATCTAGTCTATGTGCGATCTATGATCAGCCATCTAACCTAACCTAACCTAGTTACCAGGAATATAAGTATATCCTAAAACCCATTGGAGGTTCATCGAGAAATAAAATGTTAGATGCACTAAGAGATCAGGGGATTCTTCTCTGTCTTTGATGTATCCCTAAGAGACTATATAGTGATTTCAGGGCCGCTTGGCTATCTTAGATATATAGTATGTAAGTATATTTGTTGCTGTGTGTGGTTGCTGTGATTTCCGTTTGGAAGACACTGCAGGGATCCGGTGGACGGTAGGTGATTTTGGTATTTAATTTTTCTGAAAAGTCCTTACCTCCCACTCGATTATCTAGTTGAACTTATTAGTATAGATGCTTATGCCTGTCTCTTAGTTCACTTTGCTCTTTTCCGACTATTCTCTGGAAAATAAGGTAATATTGGGAACCGAGTTTATGTTCAGTTCAATAGGTCTTCGAAAGTCCGTGGTATTGGATGGAAACGGGCACTTTATAAATGTCTTAGAATGCTCCTTATCGCAAGCCACTAAGGAGAAAGAAGGACCTGACTACGCCTCCAGTTGCTTACAGAACAAATCTGGATGATGTTTAGTGCCTGACTTGGCGTTGTTGTTTTAAGAGCTTCACAGCATATACTACTGTTATCAAATTGAAAGGTGAATTTTGTCCATTTTATTTCCTTCAAAGTAATCCCCTCTACACTTTTGCCAACGAGTTTTCCAGTCATCATAGCACTTGAAAAAATCCTCTGTCGTGATCGATTAGTTTTAAAGCCTTCTAGGCCGGATCTGACAACAAGTGATTACTTCCTATTCCTGTCTAAGGTAAATAATTTTTTTTTTTCTCATATTCGATTGTCCTAGTCATTTGTCAAAAGAGACCAGGGTTTCTAGAAAGTGGTCTTATGAAATTACTTTCAAAATTACAACAAGCGCTCGCACAAAACGGTACCTATTTGACGTAAATCAGAACATTCTGACTATGTTTCGTTTCACTAGACCTTATATGTACTTACAGGTAGTATAATTTAAGGGGACTGTGGTAACTAGTGTACTGATGTTAACTATTATCAGCATCAAAATAGAGTGTATCCATAATTACAACATATTTCGATATCTTAGGTTAGTTAGAATGAAGTTAGTCTACCATAAGTACCCATTGAGATAGATCAAACATCTTTACTGGATATTATCATTTACAATAATACTATACATATGTGTATATACAATATGTATGTATGTACATATATACATATATTGTATATGTATATCAGCCAATAGGCTTTGAAACCACCAAGAAAAATATTCAAATGCCGGCAAAGAAATCGTTTAGAAATGGTGTTGCTGCCATCGATCATGATCAGTACTTGTCCATATGGTATGGTATGGCATATATGACGGGTACAGCGGCAGCGCGACGACCACCAGGCATCACAAGCTCCCAGCAGCGCGCCGCACGCTCAGATGTCAATCACAAATGTCAAATGGCATTTCAAACACTCACCATTGCTGGAGCATTTTGTGGGCGAACGTTTGGCTGCCTGTGTGCGTTGACTGAAAAATTGAAAAAACTGAAAGCCTTGCCGAATTGTTAAGCTTTCATTGAACGCTTCGCGACGACTACGATTGCTCGAGGCGAAAGTGAAAAATCGAATTGCCGAAAAGCGAATCAATTAGCGCTGGCGAAGGGAGTGAACGCAAACACAAAATTCTTGCAGAAGCAATGCAAACTGCGCCCGAGTCGGCAGCCACATGTATGTATGTATGCCTGAAGTACTCACAGCTATACTTATGTATGGCCTGCATGTGTATGTATGTGTTTCCTTAACTATATCAGTGGCATTCGAAGATCGCGGCGGGCGTGAGTTCTATTGGCGCGTAATATTATTTTTGTGTTTTTTGCTTTCTCTGTTTCTCGTTTAAAGGGCTATGAAATTTTTAGACGCAACACATGGTGAGTAAGTGGGTGAGCGGGAGCGCCAAGACGGCAGTGCGATAGGAAAGGCGCTAGAACTCAAATTGATTTGAAGGGAATGAGGGCAATAGAGCAGTGGGGCGGCAAAAAGTCACAGTGATATACATTTAAAATAAACATATATAGACATACATTCATACACAGATAAATACATTCATACACATATAAATACATTCATACACACATATGTACATATGTATATACACACATATATACATATATACACATGTTTGATGCCTGCCTTAAGTGGGCAGCTGTAATAAGTTTTACGCTGATATGGGCGAGGAAAATGGGAAGCATGTAAGCTATAAAAAAATGCTTGAAGTTAGCGATGCTGTTGCATCTGCGGCTGCCGAAGTTTGCTGGCGGGCTAAGTAGGTCATCTTCGCTACTTGTCGCTTCTAACATTCGTTTGGGCTTCATATGCATGTACATATGTATGTATGTATGTTTGTTTGTGTGTTATATGCATATGTATGGTATTTAAGTATGCTTCCATAGTAGGGTGAGCCGATTGCGTTAAGAAGTATAAAGCTTAAGGGAATTAGGATAGGTCAAATTTCAAGTTATATTAGTAGGTTATGAGGATTTATGTGTGCCGAACGAAATAAATTATTTTTATATATAAAATTGAAGAAAGGAGATAGATATTGCTCATATAATGAGCCACGGTTGTTAGAAGAAAAGAAATTTAGCAAACTGACAGTTTTCAAAAATAAAAATGTTGCCTAAAAATTAGATAATAAATACAAAAACAAGAAAAAATATGAAATTCGGTTGCATCGAAGCTAGAATAACCTTCACCAATAAAGAAGTTTCCATACAAGAACTAGATTTTGATGGTTCATTTTGTATGGCAGCTATATAAGATATAATGGTTCTAGCCGAAAAAAAAAATTTCAGAAGCTGTAGCCCTGCTCCGGAAAATAAATCATGGCAAATTTAGTGAAGATATCTCGTCAAATAAGAAAGTTCTCCATACAAAAATTAGATTTGGATCGTTCAGTTTGTATGACAGCTATATGCTATAGTGATCCATTCAAGACATTTTTTTCGTATATTATAGCGTTGCCTTGAAAAATAATTCATGCCAAATTTCATGAAGATATATTCACAAATCCAGAAGTTTTCCATACAAAAACCTGATTTTGATCCTTCAGTTTGTGTGGCAGCTATATGATATAGTAATACGTTCTAAAAATTTTTGTCATATATTGTGGCGCTACCCTGGAAAAATATACACACCAAATTTCATGAAGATATATCATCAAACAAGAAAGTTGCCCATACAAGAATTAGATATGGATCGTTCAGTTTGTATGGCAGCTATATAATATAGTGGTCCGCTATCGTCAGTTCCGACAAATGAACATTTTCGTGGGAAGAAAAAAACATCTGCAAAATTTCAGAGCGACATCTCAAAAACTGAGGGATTAGACTGGTGTAAATTTCTAAAGCGACTCAAAATGAAGACCTTGTATAGACAACTTTTTCTTTTAAGAAGATACATATGTATATGCACAAATTTTGGCATATATTATTTTTGAAGGAAGCGCCATAATCTCCGAGGAAATTGTTGACATCGGAAGACTATAGCATATAGTTGCCATACAAACTGAACGATCGGAAAAAAGGGCTTGTATGGAAAGCCATTTCATTTAACAAGATATCTTCATGAAATTTGGCAACGTGTACTGTCTAATCCAATAATGTAATCTCCGAAGAAATTATTCAGATCGGACCACTATAACACATAGCTGTCATACAAAGCGAGCGGTCAAAATCAAGATAAAGTTATTTTTATACTCATTTATGCGATAAAAAGCAACTGTGAAGGGTATTATAGTCGAAATACAGTCGAAGTTAATGATTTTTTGGTATTTAATTCTTTATATTTTTTTAATGTTTTTCTTCTAAAAAATATTTACTAGCAAAAGTTCTATAAAGAAAACTTTAACTTTCAATCGCGTTTGATGGCTTTCGATAATATCCATAACAAAGTAATTATATACATACATACATGCCATACATACATACAGACATGCAAACAGTGCCACCAGCAGGTGTGTTTGCCCACATGTGCATCGACGATTGCAGGCATGGCGTCTTTACAGTAGCTCCATTAGTAGCGATTCGCTGCTCATCTGCCGTTCAATTGCCGAAAGCGAATTGCCAACACTTTGCGCAACTGCATGCAAGCAAGCAACGGCGAACCGAGGCAATAAATGCAGCAAAAACACTAAAACATGATCAAGTGGCTGGAAAAAATCTCAGGCATTAAGCCCTTTGCCTATTGGGCTTGAGCAGTAAAAGTAAAAAACAACAAACGAATTCCAATACAATTAAATTGCTATAAATTCGTTTAAATGGTAATTGCTGCCAAAGCGGCAACAACAACAACGCACGCAAAAACAAATAAAAGCAAAATTGCGGCAACGGAATCGTTAGTCTGGCGCGTCTTGCGATCGATGCCACGAGTAGCTGCCGCAGCAGCACCAGCACCAGCTCCAGCACCAGATAATCAGTGTGGCATGCCCCAGCACATGCCACGCGGGTCGTTGTAAATCGCACGAAACTCCATGGATAAAGTAAACATAGTCCAAATACATTTGTTTACTAAACGCCGCCCTAAAAAATAGCAAAAAAAATTTAATGAATAAAAAAAATAAAAATTTGAGAATGTTTTTCTTGCTTTCTGAAAAATAGGCATGTGCAAAAGTAAGCACGAGACTCCGGCATCACAGGTATTTAAGGTGTATGTACAGATGTACATATGTATGTATGTAATGCTAATCGCCACACGCTCACCCTGTATTCGACATATTATACCCGCCACCGCTTGCGCTGAGACCCAATGACCCACATTTTTCTTCAGCATAAAGTAGAATTTATTAAACTGGAGTTCATACCCCGCCGGAAAATAAATTGAAACTTATCAAAATTAATTGTAAATGAGTCGTATTTCATTTCTGTATTGTTGTTAAAAAGGCAATTTTGACTATTTTTATAAATATAGATATCGATAAGTAGCGATAACAAATCTAAGTAGGTACAGAACAGCATTAACAGCTTGACCAGAATGCGCTCATTTTCGCCGAGTCAACGTCGTTGAGATCGAGTTTGTACCAAACCTAATATTACGGGTTTTTAATAAGAGCGCCACAAAAGTACGAAGTTCATCAATCGTCGCTCCCCCCACAGGAAATAGTTTAACGGCGTCAAATCGCACGACTGTGGCGACATTCGCTGTATGACTTGTGGCGCCGTCCTATTGGAACCATATATTGTCTAAGCCCATATCATCCAATTCTAGTCAAAAATAATCGGTTCTCATTGAGTGGTAGCGATTCCCATTCACATTAACGTGCTGATCTTGATCATCACGGAAGAAGTACGGCCCAATGACGCCGCCGGCCCATAAACTGCAATTTTTTCGGGAAACAATGGTGACTCATGGAGTACGTGTGGATTTCTGCTTGACCAAAAACGCATATTTTGCTTATTGACGAAGACATTCAGTGAGAAATGAGCCACATCGCTGAAAATGATTTTTTGATGAAAATCCAGATCATTTTCAATTTGTTGCTCAGCCCAAATAACGAACAACGACGATTCTGGTGGTCAAGCGGATTCAGTTCGTACGCCAAGTTGGTCTTGTAAGGATGTAGGCCAAGATCTTTTGGCAAAATTCGCCACAACGACGTCACAGATATGCCCTACGCTTGAGAACGACATGTGAGAGGCTGATTTGGGTGTTCCTTAAATGATGTGCTAGCGGCAATAAGATTCTCGACACTACGGGCACTTCTTAGTCTCACTGGCACGTTAACATTGTCTCTGGATTCCACTAGACTAATGACAAGAACGCAAAAAAATATGGCGTCGTTTGCTGTCCCTATCGGTCTACTTTTGTAGCGTCCCCATTGAAAAACCCGTTACTTGGTTAATTTGTTTTTATAAAGGGTGTTTTTTTAACATGTGGTATTCAGGAAGAAATAAAACGCCAAGAATTTAGCTTTATTGTAAAGATAAGGGTTTGCCATTAATACGGGCCAGTGATAATAATAAAATAATAATAATTCTGATTGGTAAATCTGAGCAACTGGTCACTTCATATCGACCAATTAGCTCACTGGCAATTATTTCGAAAATATTTGAAAACATATTTTTTCGCAGACTTTTGCCTATGCTGGAACTCTTTCTGGATTACCAATTTGGCTTCAGAAAGTTTCATGGCACACTTTATAACTGATGTCATGAAGAATTGTAAATACTGTTCCGCAGTTTTTCCTCATGTCGCCAGCAGTGGGCAAAGCCTGGCACCTAGGCCTATAGCATTAATTGAAGGATAAACTGCCTATGCCTTTCTACGTGTTGCTAAAGTCTTACTTGCATAATCGCACGTTCTAGTCATGGGGTTGTGGGGGACCTGAGACCCATACCTAAGGTAGCGTTCTTGCGCCTGTACTCTACAATCTCTTCACAGCTGACCTCAAAGTGATTAATTCTGACTCGACAATTACGACAACCTATGCGGATGAGTAACAATTATACTGAAGCCTCAAACGCAATTGACCTCTCTAGAATCGTGGCTCACCAGATGGAACATTGGCTTTAATGCTGAAAGGACCATACAAGGAGTGTATACCCTCAGGCCCGAGCTACATATGTCCTCAAGTGACGTTATATGGTCAGTTGCTACAACAAGCACAAGCTCAAAATATCTGGGACTTACAAATGATAAAAACGTATGTACATGGAGAGACTACTTTGCGGACCTGTATTGGTTCCTAAGGTAAAAGTCCCGCCTCTGTCTAAAGAACAAGCTCTCATATATATATAGAAGACAATACTTAGACCAATTTGTTCCTATGGAATTCAAATCTGGGCGAGCTCAGTAAGTTCAAATTTCAAAGTTATTCAAGCCTAAAAATAGTTCTTGACATTATAACGGGTGCACCTCGTGAATTAAAAAAGCCGAACGTAAAAGAAACCAAGAAGAATATAATAGTCGTCACCGCTCTCGAATGTAGAACTATGATAATAAAGTACAATTCTGAACCAACTGCTCGATAATAGTCAACTATATATGACACTAAAAATACCATTCATGAGATATCCCCTATCGATTCAATTGGTCTCACCCTACATTTTTATAAAATATTTTCATTGTGCTTTACTATCGCTGGTTTTGTCAGCAACAACTTGTGGACGAAATTCTACATATAAAACTTCAATGAATGTTCCAACGATTCACGTTTAATTCAATTGACTCAAAACGATCTACCCGGAGCGTCGTGTGAGTTCGCTGAATAGCCAGATGCAGCACGGAACGAAATCAGGCGAGTACAAAGTTGCGGCACGATATTGCTTGACAATTTTGCGAAAGACCCACTAAGAATCAATGCTGTCTCCGATGGTGGTCGTGAAAAAACCAAGTATTGTGGATCCATATCTTCAGCCTCTATGTACGAATGGCTTCGCGCAACCGATTCACACCACTCCAATAGTATTCCTTGTTGACAGTTTGGCCGGTCGGAGGAAATTCGGAGGGCACCACACCACGATAATCGAAGAAAACTGTCGACACAACCGATTGATCGTCTGTTTCCCGGTTGTAAGCATGAAACCAAGACTCATCACCAGTAATAATACTTACGTTTCATGAAATTCTGGTAGCATTGTTTCACAGATGTTAACGCGCTGCTGTTTTTCAAAAAAATTGAGTGATTATGGAACCAATCGTGCTTTCACATTTCTTAGGTCCAAATTATTTTTCAAAATTATTTTTACTGATTCTTCCGATATGCCAACTATGCCAGTAAAATCTTTGACTGTCAATCGTCTATACTTAAGCACCTTTTATTGTATTTTCTTGACTTGTTGATCATCAGTTGTTTTTGATGGCAGTCCTGGACGTGGTTCGTCATCAACGCGTTTTCGACCCTATTGCATAGTATTATTGTTACCAACGAACTGTCCAAGCCCAATCAATTAGTTATTGAAATTAAGCAGATGTCTACAAAGAAAGAAAATCTAGTACATTAGCCAAAATTTAATTCAAAACTTGTAATACATACATACATAAATAAAGATTGCATATGTACCTACATATCTGTATGTATGTATGTATATGAATATTTATTTATATAATACACCGGCACTACCTCAATAAATTCTTTAGCAGCCCTGCATGTTAAGATCGTACGGGCATATCTAAACACATTTTTAGCCCCATGCGAAGAGGGCACACATACACACATGCATACATATGTACATATACACCATATTAAGAAAAAATGCACGCCTGTAATGTGCGGCAGAAATGGTAACTCGGCCGTTGGCGTCGACAACAACCAAGCCGTGAGTGTGGAGCACTTGTTGCTGCATGCATTAGAAGTCAAATAAAAATTGACCCAGTTTTCGTGAAGCTCCAAAAACAGAAAGAAATACTTACTTAAAAATTTACGAGCATTATTTTTTTTTTGTTCTTCTTGTTTGCTGCTGTTGTTGCTTGCCTGTATGTAACAATTTATTAATAATGATTACGTTCCCTTGCAGGCACCAAACTGAAGTAGCAACAACAACAAAAAGAGCTATATCAGTGATAATAATAACAAACAATAGGCTTTTAAAATATCAAAAAGCGCAAATAACAACAAAAACTTTTTATATAGATAAGCGTGCTGCCTTGTAGGCCGGGCGAGAGAGAGCGAGAGCCGGTAGTTGGGGTGCTGGGCCGCTGAGACTGCATGCAGGCGGCGGCGAGAGCGAGGGCTGTGGTTTTCTTAAGCATTTTTTATGAACGCTTTTCCCGAGACTATTTTTATTTATAGACTACGCTGCTGGCGTGACTGCCTAACTTACAAATTCTGAATGCAAGCGGAGTATAGGGTGGTACAAAAGGAGTCTCTTTAATCGTGAGTATTTTTTTGTGGCAGTGCCAACTCTGTACTACTGGAAAGTTTGTTGGAAAAAAAATTTCAGCGTATAGCTTTTGCTTCCGGAGCACCTTGATGAGTGAGTAGCGAATCGATCAAAGAACTGGTATAAAACATTTAGGGTGGCAACATCACTATAATTCAAATAGTAACTTGCGCCGTTATAATAAGGTATTTAGATGCGCTCTTTTATTGGATTCAATTGGACATCTCTGGTGGTTTTGTCTAAAAGCCTGATTTTCGATTTTATTGGTTATGTCTAAAAAAGCAACTGTTATTTGTAATAACCAGTTGTTTGTTATTGTTGTTGTTGTAACTAGTCCCTGCCAAAGATGATGACGAAAACGCCAGCGAAGTCGTGTAACAGTAAGCTCAGGAAATGTGCTATTTTGAAGGGATCGGACCATAAGGAGAGGGTAAATGAGGCGGTTAGAGTCATGGGCGAACTCATTTCACACAAGACATACATACATTTGGTACGTCGGGTCGACTCTGGATTAGTAGGCGTTTAACCTGCTACATTATCCAAATGAACTCGAACTCTTTGTCTGCGATGGGTGGTGGTTGGTCTCCAAGTACACTGTTTACTGGAAAGGAGTGAATGAATGATGTTAAAATTCCGATTGTCGGTGAAGGTATTGATGGTTCCACTATGAATGGCGGTCAGTGCGTGTCTGAAGGACGTTGCGTCCGAAGTCTGGTCGGCATACTGTTCTACATATGTATTTAGTCCGCGGAATCAAGAAAAGTGCTCTTCATGTTCTTAGGTTGGGACTCCGTTTCAAACAAACGATTGCAAGGATGGCTTCTGCAAAAAAATTTCAGTATTTTGTTCCTTGACCGCAAGAATGCAGGCCTCGGTAGGTAAATAATCAATTCGAGACATCAGGAAGCATCCAATAATTGTACGGAGTGGTGTATTTTGACACGTCTGAAGTTTTTTTGTCTGCGTTTCACTACATCTGGTTTACTAGACCATATAGTTTTGTAGTTTATGGTTAAACGGCCGTATGTCTTGGATGTTGGCAACAAAATTTCTTCGTCATTTTCCCGGAAGCTACCGGCTAGCGAATTAAACATTTTATTGCGCCTCCGTACTTTGGCAGTAATCGCGGTCGTATGAGGAGTGAAGGAAGTTGTTAAGTTGACGGACGAGTTGTCACGACACTAAAACGGCTATAATCTGTAATTGTAATTTTGAAAAATCATGTTGAGGTTGAATTCTATAATATCTAAACTATTAAAATACAAAAACAAAAAGCTTTCAACGATTCTTATTTTAGAATACCAGTATATTTTTTTTTGTTTTTTCTTCGAAAGTCTGAACTCAATGTGGAACTTTAATCCGAACTAAAGCTCGTTCAGCCAAGTACCGATTCTCCACGCAACCACCGTCAAGTCTGGAGGATATTTGAGCAATGTTCACTCGTTTGTAAAGGTCTGAATTGAGTGATAAGTTGCATTTACTTCACCTCACCTCTGTTGGTCTCTGAAACCGTCCCGTGCAGTTTTTGTCGCAAAATCCTTTCCATATGCTCTAGACATTTTGCTTAGCGTTTGTTTGGTCCGCGTCTTAATGGTAGCTTTAATTTTAGAGTTCTCTCCTCCGCTAGTGTTATCGGGCTCTTTGGGTTTTCATGATTTTTGTGGCTATTTCGTAGACCGCATTCCGCTTATCTTTGAATTCAACTTTCGGTTTACTAAGTCAGGGATTAGCAACTGTACTAAATACGTTCTTTAGATGCCGCCTTTCTTGCCCGTATTGCTTTAAACTCTTAATTATATCGTCTCCAAAAATGTCGCATATATCATCACTCTCGTGTTTTAAACGTTTCACAAATGCTTAGAAACAGATATGTTCAGTGAAATGTTTGGTTAAGTAAAATGCTGTCCCGCAGGACGGAGTCATGTGTAGTAGTTCACGCAAGTGAGGAAAGTTCTCTGATCGCCATTCACTTGGGAGTGACCAGAAACGATTATTTTACATATGGCTCAAGCAGCTCACGACTTCTGGTTTTAGAACAAGTATCCTCTGGGTAGCGTAAGAACATCGGTTTGAAGGCGAGCTAGAGTGAGAGTTAAGAAGAAGAAGACAATGTTGGTCGAGATGTCCAATGTCTCTTTCGATTAACTTACCAGCGTCTTTGTCACCACTTCACCGTCGCTGCTCGAGCAATTTATTTTAGGGTTCTGTGTGGTAAGTACGTTACAGGCATCTTCATCTCTTCGAATAAGATATCTTAAGGGTGTAAGCTCGCGATTACAAAGTCAGCATCTTTCTATACTGTATTAAACGACAAGCATATGTCGGTAAGATTTTATTTTTCATACTTCAGTACTAGTAGTATATGTACCACCCTGTGTGTGTAATGATAGTGTAACAGGGCAGGCGGCACACACACATACGCATGTACAACTGTTGGGCTTACGAAGGCTTGTAAGCATCATTTAAACTGTTGTTGTATACATACTACAATGTTTATGTTCTAAATATTATAGTTGTTCTTGTTGCAGCATACTTAGATAAGTTTTTTTGTTTTTTCTTATTAGTGTATTGTGTGTGAGAAAATGTATCGAAAATTAAGTTATTTTGGAAAAGAAAAACGGAAAAAATTACATGCAAGCGCTGAGCAGGGCGGATAGCAGGGGCAAGAGTGTGCAGACGGAGAGGAGAGAAGTACTAGGCCCAAAAGTAGGTCATGCATGTTTTGCGCTCCAGCATTTACAGAGCATGCATACATATGTAGTATGTATGTAAAACTGTGTGCACACAAATATATATTACATGATGGCATGTATATATATTATATATTCATACATATACAATATGTATATATCTGTGGGTTGAAAGAGCATGTGAATTCGATTGCTGATTGTTCGCTCTCGTTCTAAGTGATACGGATTCGCCATAATCGGGAACATCTAGTAAGTACTTGGTACCAGATTCGCAATATAAATTGGCTGCATGAGAACCTTCCAAAGCTCTTCCCGAAGCTCCTAGCGAGGCATAATCTATGCGTGTTGGCGGTTCTTGTCTTGACGAAACAAAATTTTTCTCCAATTGGTCAAAAAGTGGTCACTTCTGGGCTATTGCTTCTTTTAAAGCGTTCAATTGTGGATTGCATATATCCAAATTTAGAGTTTGAACAGCTCTTTGTAGAATGTTTCCTGCTAAATCCAACAAAAATGTAACAAAATTTTTCTGATCGCCAAACCTGCCTTCGCCAGTGGCTCACCATGATTTGTCAATGACCGTTTTCGCTTCACGTTGCCGTAAGTGACCCACCTTTCATTACCAGTAACCAGCCCTGGCATGCTTCGTCCACGACTCTTGACGGTTTCTTAGTCTCAATAGAGGATAGGTTTTGTTTTGATTTAGCAATGATTCGCAAATGGTAGTTCGTTCCATGAGATTATTTTTAACTCGTTTGAAGGTTTAACTAGTGTGACACCCAAACACCGAGATTGACTTTGTATCCGTATTTACATGGTTCCAAGTAGTCTAGCTCATGGGCAAACGAAACGTCTGATCGTCAAACTCCCTTTTTCCAACGATATTTGCGTCTACAGACTTTCCAGTTTGTATGATTTTTGGTATATTTCGTGAATTGGTAAAAGGTTTTGACTTATAGTATGTAAATAAGGCATATTGCTACAGAAATTTTTCATATATGTATATTAGGGTGTTTTTTTTTTTGAACTATTAATTATTTTCGGTCCCGTCCCGAAATTTCCTTGGAAATACCCTTAAAAAAATTCCCTGAAAATTTTAGCCCTTAATATTAACATTAAGAACTGGACCAAGGCCTGTTAAAATTTTCCATAGAAATACACTACAATCGTGAGTTTTTATCTTTAATTTCTTACAGATCAGAGGTATTTTATGGCATCACTGTGACTTTATACGCATATTTCTCAGAATTGTTTACTCTACAAAAGTGCCCAGGGCAACAAAGTCGTAGCTCACACCGGCGAGGTAGTACGAGGCTCTAAACCCGACTTTTCCATGAAATTCGCATTTTTTTGTATATATCTCGTAAATTACAGGAGCTACAGAAAAAATGTACATGACAAATTTGAAGGAAATTTTATTTGCTATAAAAAATGTTTGAGGTCAAAATCGCTATCATTAATACTTCTCGAGATATTCGGCTTTTTAAGTAAGGCTTTATAGAATTTTTATAGATGGTATGTATGTATTAAAAAATTTTGAATTTGAATCTAAATGATTATCGACAATTAAAGCTATCCATACTGCCAATTCTAAGTACCATTGTGTTTACAATAAATTAATTCCCAGTATGTAACTTGGTTAAAATCTTCTCCGTACAGGTCATTTAAGAATAGTAGAAAAGGAAAAGGCAGAAGAGCTGACCCAGTCGGCTCGAAGGTTGTTCCTTAAGTTGCCCCAGACTATGCCTCTTCTTTAAAGCAATGGCCTATGGAGAAACAGCACAGGTCTTTAAATACTGCCAAAAGAAGGCATACCACAAAACTTCTCTGGACTAGTGTTAATGGTAAACAGACCAGAAAACTCCTACTTCAAGACGAAAGTAAACTCATAATGAAGTCATAATGTAAAGTTCATCACAGAACACTTACGATTAAGACCCGAGCTTCAGAAAATGGTAAAAGTGTATTTAGCGGAATGCAGAGTATGCGCGGAGGATGATGAGACGCTGGAACGTTCTATATGCGAATGCTCAGTCTTTATCCGGATGAGACGGCATATATTCCACAGCTTCTAATGCATCAATTTAACAGGCTTGCTAGGATGGAAAAGAATCAGGAATCAGATCACTGAATTGCTGGACAAGACTTAATTTGGTTACCACCCGGGAACACAATAGACCTAAAGATAGTCTTAGTTTTGAGGAGATTTTACGAAAAAACATAGCAATTTTCTTGAGCTTGTGCTTGTTAACAGCTTGCTTAATACATACATATGGATGTGTATGTTCGGACTTTCGATCAATCGACCGAAGAATCTACAACTAGCTCCACGCTTGTTGCTGTAAATCTAAGCAGCTTTCTGTTACTTTTGCTGAAGTCAGTCACCCGGCGTATTCTTTTGCCATTAGATATTGCAGTCACTTGCGCTTTTCTTTCGTCAAACTTTGCGATTGTTGTTTCTTTTCGGTTTCGCAGTTTTTTCATAATTTTACGTGTTTTCATTTCGTGCTTAATACTGCCAGGTTAGGTGATCTGGGAGAATGTACCTAGCCGCGATTTGCGATCGCATTTCAGCAATTGCGTTCCATTTCCCATTCCATCAACGAGATCGACTTCGCTTCGCTTTTGCATTACCATTTCCATTACACACACACACATACACATGTACGTACTTAACTTTTTGTGTCTATTGCTCGCGTCTATGCGTTTTATCCCAATTTCTTTCTTTCTCATCATCGTCTACTGTTCGTTTTCCACGTGCTTCGTCGACTGCATCCAAACAAATTACCGGTGATTGTTAGCCCCGCAAGCGTCTTAAGACTCCGTTGCTTGCGCACTTTGCTCGTATAAGCTTGGTTAAAGCGTTGCATTGTTGTTGTAATGTTGGCAGTAGAATTGACGTTGTTGTAAGTGTTTATTTTTGTTTTCTTATTTTCAGTTGATTATGTAAGGCTCTATGCAACGCTGCTCGTTTGCCGTCGGAGCTGTCTGAGTGTTGCTTTTTGCTGGCCGCTGTTGTTGTTGTTGTGTCGCTCTTATACAGCGTACGAAATGACCGACTCGGAGCGGTCGTCGTGTTAGTTTTTCAAGCTGGCTTGGCAGCTGTCGTGCTTTTCTTGGCCCGCAATGGGATGTGCGCACAGGCTACAGCACAGCTTTGCCACTAACGTGGCCTACAAAAATTTGACAAATAACTGACTGACTGACTGCCTGGCTGGCTGACTGGCGAGTGTGTGTTTGTTGTTGAGTTATCAGTTGGTTTGAAATGGAAAATGAGTTGGCAGTAAAGCACACACACATATAATAAAGTTTCCCGGTGTTTTCTCATATATGGTAAGGGATAATAAATGGTTGATTGTCTCTTAGATCTCATATATTATATATTGGATAATAGTTCAGTTTGTAAGACTTATACCATATAATATAGTTGACATTGAAACTATTAAATCATGCCAAGGAAAGTGGTTTCTCAACATTTGTAGCTGTCTGAATAAATATTTGACCACCTTATGACATCCAATTGCCAAACTTAAGCGGATTTGGGATTTATACTGGGTTTCATCTGGTAAAATAGACTCTACATTTGGAAAACATTAGCTGTCTTATTCTAAAACTTACCGATTCAAACGAGGTTAGATCTCTCTTGACCGGATAAAATCCGGGTCAATTTCGGTAACGTAAAACCGGTTGTGGGAATTGTGCAATGGAATCGATGGCATGTGCTCAAACGTCTATTTCTTCGATCCCTTCCCCGCTGCACGGAACCTACACACCAAATCACCAGAGACCATATTCACTAACTGGACGAAGAAGTAAAGATGACAATAATATTACAGTCGATGGCGTTAAAATTCCTACCGTCAATGACCCTAAGATTTAGGATGTGGCATTCGAAAACCTGTGCTTCTTCACGCCTCACACGACCGTGATTATTGCCAAAATACAGAGTTGCAACAAAATTGTCAAATCGCTAGCCGGCAGCGCATGGGGAAATAACAAAGAAAGTTGTTGGCAACATTCAAGGCAATCGGCCGGCCGTTCCTAATCTACACCGCTCCAATATGCTCGCTTGGATGCAGTGAAACGCAGACGAGAAAGCTACAGAAATGTCTTCTATCGAACACCTGCACAGGCAGGCCCGTATACTCCCAGTTGAGGAGCATATCGAACTTCTCTCCAAGCAGTTTTTACTTGGATGCTTTCGCAGAAATCATCCCTGCAGTCCTTGTTCCTTCCTCAACTGCGTCGACGACATAAAACAATACGCCGACCAGACTTCGGACGCAACAAACTTCAGACATATACTGACCTCCATTCATAGTGGAACCATTCATACCTTCACTGACTTCCTCTCAGTGAATTATTTATAGTTGTTTAGAGAAAGGTAAGGATCGAATCAAAGCGGTTATAAAACTTTATTTTTATCGTGGAAGGAAGAATTTCACCTTCAAAGAAAAAATCTCAACACAAAGGACCGCCTTTCATTATTCAATTTTCGTTTAACTTCCATTGATAGGTTAGGTTAAGTTAATCTGGTTAGCTAATGAGCCACGTCCCTTAGCAATGCCTGATGATGTGCCATTACGTAGTTGAGCAGAGAAGTAGTCATTTCTCAGAATGCGAATTTCGATAGACTATGTGGCTTCACTATTGATCGATCTTCCAGTGTTTTATACCGTGGAACCCTAAACGCGTAAGAGTTGCTTCAAGTAGGAACTTTGTATATTGCCGATCTTATGTTTTTCACATACCTTTTTCAGTTTCGCAAGCCAGACTTACACCACTCTTGATAATAGCGTTCACTATCTTATTGCCTCGATGGCTTTATGACCTGTCACCCAGTAAAAGTAAAGTAGCTTGCATCTGGCGATTCTCGTCACTGTTGCCCTGCTTTCCAATACACTTCTGACCGAGACGCGAAACGAGTTTATAGACTTGGTAGCTAATTGGCTGTCCACGTAGATGTTAACTCTGGAGTTGCTGCTTGAAATATACTGCAATGTCTGTCAGCTTGAAAGGCTGCTTATGCCTAACTCAGCACAGTATATTCCCTCAAACCAGTAGTATAAATATACTATAGCATAACCCTATCTTTTTCATTGCTTACCCTGAACATACTTTCCCACTTGAAAAGTGAGATCATGTAGTCGTTGATTACCAAACCGCAACTACTAACTATTCCCGAAGGTTCTGTATGTAAATTCTGCTGCAGACAGTAGTCGTTCCGCCGATATTGCAGCGCAGCTTTTAGCGAAGAATTTTATAGATGGCAGGTTTAGCAGTAGTTCAATAACCGCCTTTGGAATGGTTCTTAGAACTCCTGTTATGGACAGAGCACTGAGCATCTGAACCCTTGCGAATGGCTTTCGGTAGGTAGATTTCCGTAAGCTTGTCCATTACACTACTGCACCGTACAGCAGAATTGGTCTTACAATCGCTGTGTAGCATCAGTGCATGAGAAGGAGAGACAGCCCCTGGGTTATGCCGAGATTTGCTGGCCTTTGTTACTCTTTTATCTACATTGTGTTCATAGTCCAGTCCTTTAAGCTTAAATTAGGTAAGAATCTCGGAATTCGATATACCCATTTATACGTCTGTAAATACTTGTATATTGACACCCTAAAGTTGTCTCAAAACCTACATATGGTAGGTATAACTTAGAGAGAATTGGATTCCATCAGTGCATACACATCGCTAGTGACTCGTCAGAGGCGATAGGAGCTTGGTTCGAGGGTTTTTACACATCCACCTTATAGTCCAGACCTGACACCATGTGAGGACCGCCTGTTCCTGTGTAGTGAATAATTTTGTGGATGTAAATTCTGAATAAGAGAAGCTAATGAGAATAAATTGTCAGAATTAAAAAAAAAAAACATGTCAGCTTGCCACGGCTCAAGAGTGATTTGTCAAAAAAAAAGACTATTGAAAAAACACATCTACTTGGATCACCCGTTACACATATTGTATTTATTTATCTGTATTCTAAGTATTTTTTTTTGCATATCACACGCATTCCTTTCACCACAGCAACAGCAAAAACAACAGTGCTATACTACAACAATAGAATCGGCAATATTTCACCGTCTCCACTTGTCAAATGTTGTGCAGCGAATTTATGCCGAAGCCACAAATTAAATCTTGTTGATGAATTGTGACGCTAGGTGACAACAGCCCATACGAGTTGTTGTTTTAGTTGCAAATATATAGTTCTTCAGTTGCATCTTCTTGACACAATGGGTCGCCACTTTGAATTTATTCGCTGTCAACACTTTGCCGAGGCACTTGTAATGATTGTAATTGTGATAGCGGTAAATGATTTTCAGCCACGGCAAGACATATTTTATTTCGTTTTTTTCACATGCCTTATTTACTTGCCTCTATTTTTGTCACAATGCCAGCGATATTTTCAAACTGACTGGGACGAAATCCCTAATGAGTGGAAGTAATGAATGATTAGCAAGAAACCTTTTGAAGATCTTGTCATAAATTTAAATAGTTACAGAAATAGACCAAGCTTTGCGGATTGAAAAAAACGACTGTTATAATCAACTGTTATAAAAATGGTATAAATCAAAAGAGAAAACATATATATAGGTATACATATATTATAGCTAATGGGTGATATGTTCACCTTGTGTTGAATTTCCTTATTTTTCATTCCCCAAATATCAAAAAGTGCCGAATAGAACAACAACTGGTATAAATTAACTGGTATAAATAAAGAATAAATATAGGTTAGCAAGCTGTTATGCCATTTTAATGAAGCTAAGCTTTAATAATTGAACAAACAAGTGGTATAAGCAATTGGTATAAATCACCTATAAGGGAGTGGGCATACATACATTAGATGGATTTGGTGAGTTTTATATATCTTTCTTCATATTGAATTAAAGTTTCTTACCTTATATTCTCCAAACTGTGAACTATGACGATGAAGTAATCAAATATATGTAGTTATAATGGCAACTTGTCATACCAATTATTTGGGCTTCCAATTCTCCTTTGTATTGATTAACACTGGACAACTATCTTATAGCCTTTTACCTGAGCCAGAGCTGAAACATAACTTAGCATAATCTGAAGAAAGCATATATCAGCATATAAAGCATATATAAAAGATAGTAGGTGTAGTGAGAGATCCAATACTTTCTGGCACTCCATTCGGCAATAACACTTATGGATCGAGGTACGAAAATTTTCCATTACTTTTGTTTTGAGTTCAGAAGACCAAAGATTTGATGTAATTTTACGTTTTAAGAATATGGAACGCGTATGGAAAACTCTTACAGTTGGTTCTCATATAAAGGGTAAGAACCTGGAACATTTAAAAATCTGCTAATGCGAGGAATATTTAGACGAAACTTCAACTGTGATAGTACTTGAGCCATTATTCAGTAGTGGATTTGTTTTTTTTGTCAATGTCAAAGGGAACTTAATGAAATTATTACATCTCCAGTTCGCGTATACACAAATGGACATAATAGAATAGAATATAAATAAATTGAGGCATGCATCGCGAACTAAGGTCGCTTGTGGGGAAGGTAATCCGTCATAAAGCATCCCAAAAGCCCAGTACACTGATAAATACCAATTTCTTATTGGGTGCTATTGAGGCGATATGATCCCTATTCGAATACATAGACCCAAGGGCCGTCTAGCAACACAGTACACAAGAGTTTCCGGCTCCATGTCGCAGTACCGGCAGTTTAAGCAAGTGACTTTGTTTATGTTAAATAAGCACTTATTGAGCTTACAGTGCCCAGAGTATAATGCTAGAAGTAGTCGGAATTTGCCCTCGAGAGGTTAATTACACTTTTTAACCACCCATTTCCAGTTTTGCTTGGCGCTTGCCTGTGAGTTATTGCCAAAACTTTTCCCTGCCTTGTTCTCCTCTTTGCGGAGGTCTTTTGTGGTAAGAGGAGCAATAGCAACGCATGGTACCGGTCCTATCATCATGTAGGAAGCTGCAGAGCGGACAAGCTCATCAGCCAGTTCATTCTCGACTACCCTCTTATGACCAGGCACCCAGATGGTGGTGCACTTGATTGCGAACTGATAGGTTATTCAGCCGTTCTATGAACTCCTGTACCGAAGCGATTTAATCTCGTTAGCTGAAAACCATTTAAGAACCGGTTTTTAATTAGACCTAACCTTCAAAAGGCGCGTATATAAATTTGACAGCTGTCGGATCACTAGTGTGTGAGTGAAAGAACTTTTGTTATTGTAAAAAAGTGGGTGTAAAGGAATTTCGAGTGTTGATTGTTAAAATATTGCTTCTTTAAGGGCAGAATATAGTTTAAGCAATAACTTGGCTTGATGACGACAATCCAGAATTGGTATGTTAAGTTTAGACTTGGTAAAATGAGCACCGAAAACGGTCAACCCAGTAGACGCTCAAAAAATGTTGCCACCAATTAAAACGTTGAAAAATCAACGAAATGATTTTGGATGGCTGTAAAGTGAAGTTGTGTGAGATAGTAGGCACTATATGGATATCAACTGAACCTGAACATCATATCATTCACCAATATTGGGTATGAGAAAGCTCTGTGCAAAGTGGGTGCCGCACGAGGTCTCTTTTGACAAAAAACTACAACGAATTGATGATTCGGAGATATTTAAACGTAGTAAACCCCAGTTTTTGCATCGAAACCCAATCCAAAGCGTGGAAAACTCAACAGCCGGCTGGCCCTAACCTTTATGGCGTCTGTATTTTGGAATACGTGTGGAATTATTTTCTTGAAAATGGAAGAACTGTCAACAGCGACTATTGTATAGCGTTATTGAACCTTTTAAAAATCGAAGTCGCCTAAAAATGGCCGAATTTAAAGAGAAAGAAGGTGCTGTTTCACCAAGATAATGCAACAAATCACCAGTCAGTGAAAATGATGATCTAACCTTCAGCAACTATTTACTGTTCTGAGATCTTAAAAGATTGCTCGCTGGTAAGAACTTTTTCTATAATGAAAAGTTGATCGCCGAAACTGAGGCTTACTTTGAAGCCAAGTACAAATTGTACTAAAAATGGTAACGAAAAGTTGGAGGGTCTCTATAATCGGTCCTTAAACCGAAGTACCCATGTTGAATAAAAAAATTACGAAGTTGTGAAAAATGTGTTTGACTATAGTGGGCCAGGGTCTTTTCAGTTTGCCAGCAAAGTTGTCTGATATCT